>NW_026089443.1:600000-762341 GCF_933775445.1 Argentina anserina
CAGAAGCCTTACAGAAAGATACTCAAACGAGAAATTGAAAGATACACAATTGGAATAGGAAAGATACGCAAACGATGTAAAGATACACAATTGGAATAGGAAAGATACGCAAACGATGTAAAGATACACAATTGGAATAGGAAAGATACGCAAACGATGTAAAGATACTCAGTTTGAAAGAAACACACTCCCACACATGCAAAACTCTCAAATACAATAGAAACTCGCATCAGAAGCCTTACAGAAAGATACTCAAATGAGAAATGAAAAGATACACAATTGGAATAGTAAAGATACCCAAACGATGTAAAGATACTCAGTTTGAAAGAAACACACTACCACACTTGCAAAACTCTCAAATACAATAGAAACTCGAATCAGAAGCCTTACAGAAAGATACTCAAACGAGAAATGAAAAGATACACAATTGGAATAGTAAAGATACGCAAACGATGTAAAGATACACAATTGGAATAGTAAAGATACGCAAACGATGTAAAGATACTCAGTTTGAAAGAAACACACTCCCACACTTGCAAAACTCTCAAATACAATAGAAACTCGCATCAGAAGCCTTTCAGAAAGATACTCAAACGAGAAATGAAAAGATACACAATTGGAATAGTAAAGATACGCAAACGATGTAAAGATACACAATTGGAATAGTAAAGATACGCAAACGATGTAAAGATACTCAGTTTGAAAGAAACACACTCCCACACTTGCAAAACTCTCAAATACAATAGAAACTCGCATCAGAAGCCTTACAGAAAGATACTCAAACGAGAAATGAAAAGATACACAATTGGAATAGGAAAGATACGCAAACGATGTAAAGATACACAATTGGAATAGGAAAGATACGCAAACGATGTAAAGATACTCAGTTTGAAAGAAACACACTCCCACACATGCAAAACTCTCAAATACAATAGAAACTCGCATCAGAAGCCTTACAGAAAGATACTCAAATGAGAAATGAAAAGATACACAATTGGAATAGTAAAGATACGCAAACGATGTAAAGATACTCAGTTTGAAAGAAACACACTCCCACACTTGCAAAACTCTCAAATACAATAGAAACTCGCATTAGAAGCCTTACAGAAAAATACTCAAACGAGAAATGAAAAGATACACAATTGGAATAGTAAAGATACGCAAACGATGTAAAGATACTCAGTTTGAAAGAAACACACTCCCACACTTGCAAAACTCTCAAATACAATAGAAACTCGAATCAGAAGCCTTACAGAAAGATACTCAAACGAGAAATGAAAAGATACACAATTGGAATAGTAAAGATACGCAAACGATGTAAAGATACACAATTGGAATAGTAAAGATACGCAAACGATGTAAAGATACTCAGTTTGAAAGAAACACATTCCCACACTTGCAAAACTCTCAAATACAATAGAAACTCGCATCAGAAGCCTTTCAGAAAGATACTCAAACGAGAAATGAAAAGATACACAATTGGAATAGTAAAGATACGCAAACGATGTAAAGATACACAATTGGAATAGTAAAGATACGCAAACGATGTAAAGATACTCAGTTTGAAAGAAACACACTCCCACACTTGCAAAACTCTCAAATACAATAGAAACTCGCATCAGAAGCCTTACAGAAAGATACTCAAACGAGAAATGAAAAGATACACAATTGGAATAGTAAAGATACGCAAACGATGTAAAGATACACAATTGGAATAGTAAAGATACGCAAACGATGTAAAGATACTCAGTTTGAAAGAAACACACTCCCACACTTGCAAAACTCTCAAATACAATAGAAACTCGCATCAGAAGCCTTACAGAAAGATACTCAAACGAGAAATGAAAAGATACACAATTGGAATAGGAAAGATACGCAAACGATGTAAAGATACACAATTGGAATAGGAAAGATACGCAAACGATGTAAAGATACACAATTGGAATAGGAAAGATACGCAAACGATGTAAAGATACTCAGTTTGAAAGAAACACACTCCCACACATGCAAAACTCTCAAATACAATAGAAACTCGCATCAGAAGCCTTACAGAAAGATACTCAAATGAGAAATGAAAAGATACACAATTGGAATAGTAAAGATACGCAAACGATGTAAAGATACTCAGTTTGAAAGAAACACACTCCCACACTTGCAAAACTCTCAAATACAATAGAAACTCGCATCAGAAGCCTTACAGAAAGATACTCAAACTAGAAATGAAAAGATACACAATTGGAATAGTAAAGATACGCAAACGATGTAAAGATACACAATTGGAATAGTAAAGATACGCAAACGATGTAAAGATACTCAGTTTGAAAGAAACACACTCCCACACTTGCAAAACTCTCAAATTCAATAGAAACTCGCATCTGAAAGCCTTATAGAAAGATACTCAAACGAGAAATTAAAAGATACACAATTGGAATAGTAAAGATACGCAAACGATGTAAAGATACACAATTGGAATAGTAAAGATACGCAAACGATGTAAAGATACTCAGTTTGAAAGAAACACACTCCCACACTTGCAAAACTCTCAAATACAATAGAAACTCGCATCAGAAGCCTTTCAGAAAGATACTCAAACGAGTAATGAAAAGATACACAATTGGAATAGTAAAGATACGCAAACGATGTAAAGATACACAATTGGAATAGTAAAGATACGCAAACGATGTAAAGATACTCAGTTTGAAAGAAACACACTCCCACACTTGCAAAACTCTCAAATACAATAGAAACTCGCATCAGAAGCCTTACAGAAAGATACTCAAACGAGAAATGAAAAGATACACAATTGGAATAGGAAAGATACGCAAACGATGTAAAGATACACAATTGGAATAGTAAAGATACGCAAACGATGTAAAGATACTCAGTTTGAAAGAAACACACTCCCACACATGCAAAACTCTCAAATACAATAGAAACTCGCATCAGAAGCCTTACAGAAAGATACTCAAATGAGAAATGAAAAGATACACAATTGGAATAGTAAAGATACGCAAACGATGTAAAGATACTCAGTTTGAAAGAAACACACTCCCACACTTGCAAAACTCTCAAATACAATAGAAACTCGCATCAGAAGCCTTACAGAAAAATACTCAAACGAGAAATGAAAAGATACACAATTGGAATAGTAAAGATACGCAAACGATGTAAAGATACTCAGTTTGAAAGAAACACACTCCCACACTTGCAAAACTCTCAAATACAATAGAAACTCGAATCAGAAGCCTTACAGAAAGATACTCAAACGAGAAATGAAAAGATACACAATTGGAATAGTAAAGATACGCAAACGATGTAAAGATACACAATTGGAATAGTAAAGATACGCAAACGATGTAAAGATACTCAGTTTGAAAGAAACACACTCCCACACTTGCAAAACTCTCAAATACAATAGAAACTCGCATCAGAAGCCTTTCAGAAAGATACTCAAACGAGAAATGAAAAGATACACAATTGGAATAGTAAAGATACGCAAACGATGTAAAGATACACAATTGGAATAGTAAAGATACGCAAACGATGTAAAGATACTCAGTTTGAAAGAAACACACTCCCACACTTGCAAAACTCTCAAATACAATAGAAACTCGCATCAGAAGCCTTACAGAAAGATACTCAAACGAGAAATGAAAAGATACACAATTGGAATAGTAAAGATACGCAAACGATGTAAAGATACACAATTGGAATAGTAAAGATACGCAAACGATGTAAAGATACTCAGTTTGAAAGAAACACACTCCCACACTTGCAAAACTCTCAAATACAATAGAAACTCGCATCAGAAGCCTTACAGAAAGATACTCAAACGAGAAATGAAAAGATACACAATTGGAATAGGAAAGATACGCAAACGATGTAAAGATACACAATTGGAATAGGAAAGATACGCAAACGATGTAAAGATACACAATTGGAATAGGAAAGATACGCAAACGATGTAAAGATACTCAGTTTGAAAGAAACACACTCCCACACATGCAAAACTCTCAAATACAATAGAAACTCGCATCAGAAGCCTTACAGAAAGATACTCAAATGAGAAATGAAAAGATACACAATTGGAATAGTAAAGATACGCAAACGATGTAAAGATACTCAGTTTGAAAGAAACACACTCCCACACTTGCAAAACTCTCAAATACAATAGAAACTCGCATCAGAAGCCTTACAGAAAAATACTCAAACGAGAAATGAAAAGATACACAATTGGAATAGTAAAGATACGCAAACGATGTAAAGATACTCAGTTTGAAAGAAACACACTCCCACACTTGCAAAACTCTCAAATACAATAGAAACTCGAATCAGAAGCCTTACAGAAAGATACTCAAATGAGAAATGAAAAGATACACAATTGGAATAGTAAAGATACGCAAACGATGTAAAGATACTCAGTTTGAAAGAAACACACTCCCACACTTGCAAAACTCTCAAATACAATAGAAACTCGCATCAGAAGCCTTACAGAAAGATACTCAAACTAGAAATGAAAAGATACACAATTGGAATAGTAAAGATACGCAAACGATGTAAAGATACACAATTGGAATAGTAAAGATACGCAAACGATGTAAAGATACTCAGTTTGAAAGAAACACACTCCCACACATGCAAAACTCTCAAATACAATAGAAACTCGCATCAGAAGCCTTACAGAAAGATACTCAAATGAGAAATGAAAAGATACACAATTGGAATAGTAAAGATACGCAAACGATGTAAAGATACTCAGTTTGAAAGAAACACACTCCCACACTTGCAAAACTCTCAAATACAATAGAAACTCGCATCAGAAGCCTTACAGAAAGATACTCAAACTAGAAATGAAAAGATACACAATTGGAATAGTAAAGATACGCAAACGATGTAAAGATACACAATTGGAATAGTAAAGATACGCAAACGATGTAAAGATACTCAGTTTGAAAGAAACACACTCCCACACTTGCAAAACTCTCAAATTCAATAGAAACTCGCATCTGAAAGCCTTATAGAAAGATACTCAAACGAGAAATTAAAAGATACACAATTGGAATAGTAAAGATACGCAAACGATGTAAAGATACACAATTGGAATAGTAAAGATACGCAAACGATGTAAAGATACTCAGTTTGAAAGAAACACACTCCCACACTTGCAAAACTCTCAAATACAATAGAAACTCGCATCAGAAGCCTTTCAGAAAGATACTCAAACGAGTAATGAAAAGATACACAATTGGAATAGTAAAGATACGCAAACGATGTAAAGATACACAATTGGAATAGTAAAGATACGCAAACGATGTAAAGATACTCAGTTTGAAAGAAACACACTCCCACACTTGCAAAACTCTCAAATACAATAGAAACTCGCATCAGAAGCCTTACAGAAAGATACTCAAACGAGAAATGAAAAGATACACAATTGGAATAGGAAAGATACGCAAACGATGTAAAGATACACAATTGGAATAGGAAAGATACGCAAACGATGTAAAGATACTCAGTTTGAAAGAAACACACTCCCACACATGCAAAACTCTCAAATACAATAGAAACTCGCATCAGAAGCCTTACAGAAAGATACTCAAATGAGAAATGAAAAGATACACAATTGGAATAGTAAAGATACGCAAACGATGTAAAGATACTCAGTTTGAAAGAAACACACTCCCACACTTGCAAAACTCTCAAATACAATAGAAACTCGCATCAGAAGCCTTACAGAAAAATACTCAAACGAGAAATGAAAAGATACACAATTGGAATAGTAAAGATACGCAAACGATGTAAAGATACTCAGTTTGAAAGAAACACACTCCCACACTTGCAAAACTCTCAAATACAATAGAAACTCGAATCAGAAGCCTTACAGAAAGATACTCAAACGAGAAATGAAAAGATACACAATTGGAATAGTAAAGATACGCAAACGATGTAAAGATACACAATTGGAATAGTAAACATACGCAAACGATGTAAAGATACTCAGTTTGAAAGAAACACACTCCCACACTTGCAAAACTCTCAAATACAATAGAAACTCGCATCAGAAGCCTTTCAGAAAGATACTCAAACGAGAAATGAAAAGATACACAATTGGAATAGTAAAGATACGCAAACGATGTAAAGATACACAATTGGAATAGTAAAGATACGCAAACGATGTAAAGATACTCAGTTTGAAAGAAACACACTCCCACACTTGCAAAACTCTCAAATACAATAGAAACTCGCATCAGAAGCCTTACAGAAAGATACTCAAACGAGAAATGAAAAGATACACAATTGGAATAGGAAAGATACGCAAACGATGTAAAGATACACAATTGGAATAGGAAAGATACGCAAACGATGTAAAGATACACAATTGGAATAGGAAAGATACGCAAACGATGTAAAGATACTCAGTTTGAAAGAAACACACTCCCACACATGCAAAACTCTCAAATACAATAGAAACTCGCATCAGAAGCCTTACAGAAAGATACTCAAATGAGAAATGAAAAGATACACAATTGGAATAGTAAAGATACGCAAACGATGTAAAGATACTCAGTTTGAAAGAAACACACTCCCACACTTGCAAAACTCTCAAATACAATAGAAACTCGCATCAGAAGCCTTACAGAAAAATACTCAAACGAGAAATGAAAAGATACACAATTGGAATAGTAAAGATACGCAAACGATGTAAAGATACTCAGTTTGAAAGAAACACACTCCCACACTTGCAAAACTCTCAAATACAATAGAAACTCGAATCAGAAGCCTTACAGAAAGATACTCAAACGAGAAATGAAAAGATACACAATTGGAATAGTAAAGATACGCAAACGATGTAAAGATACACAATTGGAATAGTAAAGATACGCAAACGATGTAAAGATACTCAGTTTGAAAGAAACACACTCCCACACTTGCAAAACTCTCAAATACAATAGAAACTCGCATCAGAAGCCTTTCAGAAAGATACTCAAACGAGAAATGAAAAGATACACAATTGGAATAGTAAAGATACGCAAACGATGTAAAGATACACAATTGGAATAGTAAAGATACGCAAACGATGTAAAGATACTCAGTTTGAAAGAAACACACTCCCACACTTGCAAAACTCTCAAATACAATAGAAACTCGCATCAGAAGCCTTACAGAAAGATACTCAAACGAGAAATGAAAAGATACACAATTGGAATAGTAAAGATACGCAAACGATGTAAAGATACACAATTGGAATAGTAAAGATACGCAAACGATGTAAAGATACTCAGTTTGAAAGAAACACACTCCCACACTTGCAAAACTCTCAAATACAATAGAAACTCGCATCAGAAGCCTTACAGAAAGATACTCAAATGAGAAATGAAAAGATACACAATTGGAATAGTAAAGATACGCAAACGATGTAAAGATACTCAGTTTGAAAGAAACACACTCCCACTCTTGCAAAACTCTCAAATACAATAGAAACTCGCATTAGAAGCCTTACAGAAAAATACTCAAACGAGAAATGAAAAGATACACAATTGGAATAGTAAAGATACGCAAACGATGTAAAGATACTCAGTTTGAAAGAAACACACTCCCACACTTGCAAAACTCTCAAATACAATAGAAACTCGAATCAGAAGCCTTACAGAAAGATACTCAAACGAGAAATGAAAAGATACACAATTGGAATAGTAAAGATACGCAAACGATGTAAAGATACACAATTGGAATAGTAAAGATACGCAAACGATGTAAAGATACTCAGTTTGAAAGAAACACACTCCCACACTTGCAAAACTCTCAAATACAATAGAAACTCGCATCAGAAGCCTTTCAGAAAGATACTCAAACGAGAAATGAAAAGATACACAATTGGAATAGTAAAGATACGCAAACGATGTAAAGATACACAATTGGAATAGTAAAGATACGCAAACGATGTAAAGATACTCAGTTTGAAAGAAACACACTCCCACACTTGCAAAACTCTCAAATACAATAGAAACTCGCATCAGAAGCCTTACAGAAAGATACTCAAACGAGAAATGAAAAGATACACAATTGGAATAGTAAAGATACGCAAACGATGTAAAGATACACAATTGGAATAGTAAAGATACGCAAACGATGTAAAGATACTCAGTTTGAAAGAAACACACTCCCACACTTGCAAAACTCTCAAATACAATAGAAACTCGCATCAGAAGCCTTTCAGAAAGATACTCAAACGAGAAATGAAAAGATACACAATTGGAATAGTAAAGATACGCAAACGATGTAAAGATACACAATTGGAATAGTAAAGATACGCAAACGATGTAAAGATACTCAGTTTGAAAGAAACACACTCCCACACTTGCAAAACTCTCAAATACAATAGAAACTCGCATCAGAAGCCTTACAGAAAGTTACTCAAATGAGAAATGAAAAGATACACAATTGGAATAGTAAAGATACGCAAACGATGTAAAGATACTCAGTTTGAAAGAAACACACTCCCACACTTGCAAAACTCTCAAATACAATAGAAACTCGCATCAGAAGCCTTACAGAAAGATACTCAAATGAGAAATGAAAAGATACACAATTGGAATAGTAAAGATACGCAAACGATGTAAAGATACTCAGTTTGAAAGAAACACACTCCCACTCTTGCAAAACTCTCAAATACAATAGAAACTCGCATTAGAAGCCTTACAGAAAAATACTCAAACGAGAAATGAAAAGATACACAATTGGAATAGTAAAGATACGCAAACGATGTAAAGATACTCAGTTTGAAAGAAACACACTCCCACACTTGCAAAACTCTCAAATACAATAGAAACTCGAATCAGAAGCCTTACAGAAAGATACTCAAACGAGAAATGAAAAGATACACAATTGGAATAGTAAAGATACGCAAACGATGTAAAGATACACAATTGGAATAGTAAAGATACGCAAACGATGTAAAGATACTCAGTTTGAAAGAAACACACTCCCACACTTGCAAAACTCTCAAATACAATAGAAACTCGCATCAGAAGCCTTTCAGAAAGATACTCAAACGAGAAATGAAAAGATACACAATTGGAATAGTAAAGATACGCAAACGATGTAAAGATACACAATTGGAATAGTAAAGATACGCAAACGATGTAAAGATACTCAGTTTGAAAGAAACACACTCCCACACTTGCAAAACTCTCAAATACAATAGAAACTCGCATCAGAAGCCTTACAGAAAGATACTCAAACGAGAAATGAAAAGATACACAATTGGAATAGTAAAGATACGCAAACGATGTAAAGATACACAATTGGAATAGTAAAGATACGCAAACGATGTAAAGATACTCAGTTTGAAAGAAACACACTCCCACACTTGCAAAACTCTCAAATACAATAGAAACTCGTATCAGAAGCCTTACAGAAAGATACTCAAACGAGAAATGAAAAGATACACAATTGGAATAGGAAAGATACGCAAACGATGTAAAGATACACAATTGGAATAGGAAAGATACGCAAACGATGTAAAGATACTCAGTTTGAAAGAAACACACTCCCACACATGCAAAACTCTCAAATACAATAGAAACTCGCATCAGAAGCCTTACAGAAAGATACTCAAATGAGAAATGAAAAGATACACAATTGGAATAGTAAAGATACGCAAACGATGTAAAGATACTCAGTTTGAAAGAAACACACTCCCACACTTGCAAAACTCTCAAATACAATAGAAACTCGCATCAGAAGCCTTACAGAAAGATACTCAAACTAGAAATGAAAAGATACACAATTGGAATAGTAAAGATACGCAAACGATGTAAAGATACACAATTGGAATAGTAAAGATACGCAAACGATGTAAAGATACTCAGTTTGAAAGAAACACACTCCCACACTTGCAAAACTCTCAAATTCAATAGAAACTCGCATCTGAAAGCCTTATAGAAAGATACTCAAACGAGAAATGAAAAGATACACAATTGGAATAGTAAAGATACGCAAACGATGTAAAGATACACAATTGGAATAGTAAAGATACGCAAACGATGTAAAGATACTCAGTTTGAAAGAAACACACTCCCACACTTGCAAAACTCTCAAATACAATAGAAACTCGCATCAGAAGCCTTTCAGAAAGATACTCAAACGAGAAATGAAAAGATACACAATTGGAATAGTAAAGATACGCAAACGATGTAAAGATACACAATTGGAATAGTAAAGATACGCAAACGATGTAAAGATACTCAGTTTGAAAGAAACACACTCCCACACTTGCAAAACTCTCAAATACAATAGAAACTCGCATCAGAAGCCTTACAGAAAGATACTCAAACGAGAAATGAAAAGATACACAATTGGAATAGGAAAGATACGCAAACGATGTAAAGATACACAATTGGAATAGGAAAGATACGCAAACGATGTAAAGATACTCAGTTTGAAAGAAACACACTCCCACACATGCAAAACTCTCAAATACAATAGAAACTCGCATCAGAAGCCTTACAGAAAGATACTCAAATGAGAAATGAAAAGATACACAATTGGAATAGTAAAGATACGCAAACGATGTAAAGATACTCAGTTTGAAAGAAACACACTCCCACACTTGCAAAACTCTCAAATACAATAGAAACTCGCATCAGAAGCCTTACAGAAAAATACTCAAACGAGAAATGAAAAGATACACAATTGGAATAGTAAAGATACGCAAACGATGTAAAGATACTCAGTTTGAAAGAAACACACTCCCACACTTGCAAAACTCTCAAATACAATAGAAACTCGCATCAGAAGCCTTACAGAAAGATACTCAAACGAGAAATGAAAAGATACACAATTGGAATAGTAAAGATACGCAAACGATGTAAAGATACTCAGTTTGAATAGTAAAGATACGCAAACGATGTAAAGATACTCAGTTTGAAAGAAACACACTCCCACACTTGCAAAACTCTCAAATACAATAGAAACTCGCATCAGAAGCCTTTCAGAAAGATACTCAAACGAGAAATGAAAAGATACACAATTGGAATAGTAAAGATACGCAAACGATGTAAAGATACACAATTGGAATAGTAAAGATACGCAAACGATGTAAAGATACTCAGTTTGAAAGAAACACACTCCCACACTTGCAAAACTCTCAAATACAATAGAAACTCGCATCAGAAGCCTTACAGAAAGATACTCAAACGAGAAATGAAAAGATACACAATTGGAATAGTAAAGATACGCAAACGATGTAAAGATACACAATTGGAATAGTAAAGATACGCAAACGATGTAAAGATACTCAGTTTGAAAGAAACACACTCCCACACTTGCAAAACTCTCAAATACAATAGAAACTCGCATCAGAAGCCTTACAGAAAGATACTGAAATGAGAAATGAAAAGATACACAATTGGAATAGTAAAGATACGCAAACGATGTAAAGATACTCAGTTTGAAAGAAACACACTCCCACACTTGTAAAACTCTCAAATACAATAGAAACTCGCATCATAAGCGTTACATAAAGATACTCAATCGAGAAATGAAAAGATACACAATTGGAATAGTAAAGATACGCAAACGATGTAAAGATACACAATTGGAATAGTAAAGATAAGCAAACGATGTAAAGATACTCAGTTTGAAAGAAACACACTCCCACACTTGCAAAACTCTCAAATACTATAGAAACTCGCATCAGAAGCCTTACAGAAAAATACTCAAACGAGAAATGAAAAGATACACAATTGGAATAGTAAAGATACGCAAACGATGTAAAGATACTCAGTTTGAAAGAAACACACTCCCACACTTGTAAAACTCTCAAATACAATAGAAACTCGCATCATAAGCGTTACATAAAGATACTCAAACGAGAAATGAAAAGATACACAATTGGAATAGTAAAGATACGCAAACGATGTAAAGATACACAATTGGAATAGTAAAGATACGCAAACGATGTAAAGATACTCAGTTTGAAAGAAACACACTCCCACACTTGCAAAACTCTCAAATACAATAGAAACTCGCATCAGAAGCCATTCAGAAAGATACTCAAACGAGAAATGAAAAGATACACAATTGGAATAGTAAAGATACGCAAACGATGTAAAGATACACAATTGGAATAGTAAAGATACGCAAACGATGTAAAGATACTCAGTTTGAAAGAAACACACTCCCACACTTGCAAAACTCTCAAATACAATAGAAACTCGCATCAGAAGCCTTATAGAAAGATACTCAAACGAGAAATGAAAAGATACACAATTGGAATAGGAAAGATACGCAAACGATGTAAAGATACACAATTGGAATAGGAAAGATACGCAAACGATGTAAAGATACTCAGTTTGAAAGAAACACACTCCCACACATGCAAAACTCTCAAATACAATAGAAACTCGCATCAGAAGCCTTACAGAAAGATACTCAAATGAGAAATGAAAAGATACACAATTGGAATAGTAAAGATACGCAAACGATGTAAAGATACTCAGTTTGAAAGAAACACACTCCCACACTTGCAAAACTCTCAAATACAATAGAAACTCGCATCAGAAGCCTTACAGAAAAATACTCAAACGAGAAATGAAAAGATACACAATTGGAATAGTAAAGATACGCAAACGATGTAAAGATACTCAGTTTGAAAGAAACACACTCCCACACTTGCAAAACTCTCAAATACAATAGAAACTCGAATCAGAAGCCTTACAGAAAGATACTCAAACGAGAAATGAAAAGATACACAATTGGAATAGTAAAGATACGCAAACGATGTAAAGATACACAATTGGAATAGTAAAGATACGCAAACGATGTAAAGATACTCAGTTTGAAAGAAACACACTCCCACACTTGCAAAACTCTCAAATACAATAGAAACTCGCATCAGAAGCCTTTCAGAAAGATACTCAAACGAGAAATGAAAAGATACACAATTGGAATAGTAAAGATACGCAAACGATGTAAAGATACACAATTGGAATAGTAAAGATACGCAAACGATGTAAAGATACTCAGTTTGAAAGAAACACACTCCCACACTTGCAAAACTCTCAAATACAATAGAAACTCGCATCAGAAGCCTTACAGAAAGATACTCAAACGAGAAATGAAAAGATACACAATTGGAATAGTAAAGATACGCAAACGATGTAAAGATACACAATTGGAATAGTAAAGATACGCAAACGATGTAAAGATACTCAGTTTGAAAGAAACACACTCCCACACTTGCAAAACTCTCAAATACAATAGAAACTCGCATCAGAAGCCTTACAGAAAGATACTCAAACGAGAAATGAAAAGATACACAATTGGAATAGTAAAGATACGCAAACGATGTAAAGATACACAATTGGAATAGTAAAGATACGCAAACGATGTAAAGATACTCAGTTTGAAAGAAACACACTCCCACACTTGCAAAACTCTCAAATACAATAGAAACTCGCATCAGAAGCCTTACAGAAAGATACTCAAATGAGAAATGAAAAGATACACAATTGGAATAGTAAAGATACGCAAACGATGTAAAGATACTCAGTTTGAAAGAAACACACTCCCACACTTGTAAAACTCTCAAATACAATAGAAACTCGCATCATAAGCGTTACATAAAGATACTCAAACGAGAAATGAAAAGATACACAATTGGAATAGTAAAGATACGCAAACGATGTAAAGATACACAATTGGAATAGTAAAGATAAGCAAACGATGTAAAGATACTCAGTTTGAAAGAAACACACTCCCACACTTGTAAAACTCTCAAATACAATAGAAACTCGCATCATAAGAGTTACATAAAGATACTCAAACGAGAAATGAAAAGATACACAATTGGAATAGTAAAGATACGCAAACGATGTAAAGATACACAATTGGAATAGTAAAGATACGCAAACGATGTAAAGATACTCAGTTTGAAAGAAACACACTCCCACACTTGCAAAACTCTCAAATACAATAGAAACTCGCATCAGAAGCCTTACAGAAAGATACTCAAATGAGAAATGAAAAGATACACAATTGGAATAGTAAAGATACGCAAACGATGTAAAGATACTCAGTTTGAAAGAAACACACTCCCACACTTGTAAAACTCTCAAATACAATAGAAACTCGCATCATAAGCGTTACATAAAGATACTCAAACGAGAAATGAAAAGATACACAATTGGAATAGTAAAGATACGCAAACGATGTAAAGATACACAATTGGAATAGTAAAGATAAGCAAACGATGTAAAGATACTCAGTTTGAAAGAAACACACTCCCACACTTGCAAAACTCTCAAATACTATAGAAACTCGCATCAGAAGCCTTACAGAAAAATACTCAAACGAGAAATGAAAAGATACACAATTGGAATAGTAAAGATACGCAAACGATGTAAAGATACTCAGTTTGAAAGAAACACACTCCCACACTTGTAAAACTCTCAAATACAATAGAAACTCGCATCATAAGCGTTACATAAAGATACTCAAACGAGAAATGAAAAGATACACAATTGGAATAGTAAAGATACGCAAACGATGTAAAGATACACAATTGGAATAGTAAAGATACGCAAACGATGTAAAGATACTCAGTTTGAAAGAAACACACTCCCACACTTGCAAAACTCTCAAATACAATAGAAACTCGCATCAGAAGCCTTACAGAAAGATACTCAAACGAGAAATGAAAAGATACACAATTGCAATAGGAAAGATACGCAAACGATGTAAAGATACACAATTGGAATAGGAAAGATACGCAAACGATGTAAAGATACTCAGTTTGAAAGAAACACACTCCCACACATGCAAAACTCTCAAATACAATAGAAACTCGCATCAGAAGCCTTACAGAAAGATACTCAAATGAGAAATGAAAAGATACACAATTGGAATAGTAAAGATACGCAAACGATGTAAAGATACTCAGTTTGAAAGAAACACACTCCCACACTTGCAAAACTCTCAAATACAATAGAAACTCGCATCAGAAGCCTTACAGAAAAATACTCAAACGAGAAATGAAAAGATACACAATTGGAATAGTAAAGATACGCAAACGATGTAAAGATACTCAGTTTGAAAGAAACACACTCCCACACTTGCAAAACTCTCAAATACAATAGAAACTCGAATCAGAAGCCTTACAGAAAGATACTCAAACGAGAAATGAAAAGATACACAATTGGAATAGTAAAGATACGCAAACGATGTAAAGATACACAATTGGAATAGTAAAGATACGCAAACGATGTAAAGATACTCAGTTTGAAAGAAACACACTCCCACACTTGCAAAACTCTCAAATACAATAGAAACTCGCATCAGAAGCCTTTCAGAAAGATACTCAAACGAGAAATGAAAAGATACACAATAGGAATAGTAAAGATACGCAAACGATGTAAAGATACACAATTGGAATAGTAAAGATACGCAAACGATGTAAAGATACTCAGTTTGAAAGAAACACACTCCCACACTTGCAAAACTCTCAAATACAATAGAAACTCGCATCAGAAGCCTTACAGAAAGATACTCAAACGAGAAATGAAAAGATACACAATTGGAATAGTAAAGATACGCAAACGATGTAAAGATACACAATTGGAATAGTAAAGATACGCAAACGATGTAAAGATACTCAGTTTGAAAGAAACACACTCCCACACTTGCAAAACTCTCAAATACAATAGAAACTCGCATCAGAAGCCTTACAGAAAGATACTCAAATGAGAAATGAAAAGATACACAATTGGAATAGTAAAGATACGCAAACGATGTAAAGATACTCAGTTTGAAAGAAACACACTCCCACACTTGTAAAACTCTCAAATACAATAGAAACTCGCATCATAAGCGTTACATAAAGATACTCAAACGAGAAATGAAAAGATACACAATTGGAATAGTAAAGATACGCAAACGATGTAAAGATACACAATTGGAATAGTAAAGATAAGCGAACGATGTAAAGATACTCAGTTTGAAAGAAACACACTCCCACACTTGCAAAACTCTCAAATACTATAGAAACTCGCATCAGAAGCCTTACAGAAAAATACTCAAACGAGAAATGAAAAGATACACAATTGGAATAGTAAAGATACGCAAACGATGTAAAGATACTCAGTTTGAAAGAAACACACTCCCACACTTGCAAAACTCTCAAATACAATAGAAACTCGCATCATAAGCGTTACATAAAGATACTCAAACGAGAAACGAAAAGATACACAATTGGAATAGTAAAGATACGCAAACGATGTAAAGATACACAATTGGAATAGTAAAGATACGCAAACGATGTAAAGATACTCAGTTTGAAAGAAACACACTCCCACACTTGCAAAACTCTCAAATAAAATAGAAACTCGCATCAGAAGCCTTACAGAAAGATACTCAAACGAGAAATGAAAAGATACACAATTGGAATAGTAAAGATACGCAAACGATGTAAAGATACACAATTGGAATAGTAAAGATACGCAAACGATGTAAAGATACTCAGTTTGAAAGAAACACACTCCCACACTTGCAAAACTCTCAAATACAATAGAAACTCGCATCAGAAGCCTTACAGAAAGATACTCAAATGAGAAATGAAAACATACACAATTGGAATAGTAAAGATACGCAAACGATGTAAAGATACTCAGTTTGAAAGAAACACACTCCCACACTTGCAAAACTCTTAAATACAATAGAAACTCGCATCATAAGAGTTACATAAAGATACTCAAACGAGAAATGAAAAGATACACAATTGGAATAGTAAAGATACGCAAACGATGTAAAGATACACAATTGGAATAGTAAAGATACGCAAACGATGTAAAGATACTCAGTTTGAAAGAAACACACTCCCACACTTGCAAAACTCTCAAATACAATAGAAACTCGCATCAGAAGCCTTTCAGAAAGATACTCAAACGAGAAATGAAAAGATACACAATTGGAATAGTAAAGATACGCAAACGATGTAAAGATACACAATTGGAATAGTAAAGATACGCAAACGATGTAAAGATACTCAGTTTGAAAGAAACACACTCCCACACTTGCAAAACTCTCAAATACAATAGAAACTCGCATCAGAAGCCTTACAGAAAGATACTCAAACGAGAAATGAAAAGATACACAATTGGAATAGTAAAGATACGCAAACGATGTAAAGATACACAATTGGAATAGTAAAGATACGCAAACGATGTAAAAGATACTCAGTTTGAAAGAAACACACTCCCACACTTGCAAAACTCTCAAATACAATAGAAACTCGCATCAGAAGCCTTACAGAAAGATACTCAAACGAGAAATGAAAAGATACACAATTGCAATAGGAAAGATACGCAAACGATGTAAAGATACACAATTGGAATAGGAAAGATACGCAAACGATGTAAAGATACTCAGTTTGAAAGAAACACACTCCCACACATGCAAAACTCTCAAATACAATAGAAACTCGCATCAGAAGCCTTACAGAAAGATACTCAAATGAGAAATGAAAAGATACACAATTGGAATAGTAAAGATACGCAAACGATGTAAAGATACTCAGTTTGAAAGAAACACACTCCCACACTTGCAAAACTCTCAAATACAATAAAAACTCGCATCAGAAGCCTTACAGAAAAATACTCAAACGAGAAATGAAAAGATACACAATTGGAATAGTAAAGATACGCAAACGATGTAAAGATACTCAGTTTGAAAGAAACACACTCCCACACTTGCAAAACTCTCAAATACAATAGAAACTCGAATCAGAAGCCTTACAGAAAGATACTCAAACGAGAAATGAAAAGATACACAATTGGAATAGTAAAGATACGCAAACGATGTAAAGATACACAATTGGAATAGTAAAGATACGCAAACGATGTAAAGATACTCAGTTTGAAAGAAACACACTCCCACACTTGCAAAACTCTCAAATACAATAGAAACTCGCATCAGAAGCCTTTCAGAAAGATACTCAAACGAGAAATGAAAAGATACACAATTGGAATAGTAAAGATACGCAAACGATGTAAAGATACACAATTGGAATAGTAAAGATACGCAAACGATGTAAAGATACTCAGTTTGAAAGAAACACACTCCCACACTTGCAAAACTCTCAAATACAATAGAAACTCGCATCAGAAGCCTTACAGAAAGATACTCAAACGAGAAATGAAAAGATACACAATTGGAATAGTAAAGATACGCAAACGATGTAAAGATACACAATTGGAATAGTAAAGATACGCAAACGATGTAAAGATACTCAGTTTGAAAGAAACACACTCCCACACTTGCAAAACTCTCAAATACAATAGAAACTCGCATCAGAAGCCTTACAGAAAGATACTCAAATGAGAAATGAAAAGATACACAATTGGAATAGTAAAGATACGCAAACGATGTAAAGATACTCAGTTTGAAAGAAACACACTCCCACACTTGTAAAACTCTCAAATACAATAGAAACTCGCATCATAAGCGTTACATAAAGATACTCAAACGAGAAATGAAAAGATACACAATTGGAATAGTAAAGATACGCAAACGATGTAAAGATACACAATTGGAATAGTAAAGATAAGCGAACGATGTAAAGATACTCAGTTTGAAAGAAACACACTCCCACACTTGCAAAACTCTCAAATACTATAGAAACTCGCATCAGAAGCCTTACAGAAAAATACTCAAACGAGAAATGAAAAGATACACAATTGGAATAGTAAAGATACGCAAACGATGTAAAGATACTCAGTTTGAAAGAAACACACTCCCACACTTGCAAAACTCTCAAATACAATAGAAACTCGCATCATAAGCGTTACATAAAGATACTCAAACGAGAAACGAAAAGATACACAATTGGAATAGTAAAGATACGCAAACGATGTAAAGATACACAATTGGAATAGTAAAGATACGCAAACGATGTAAAGATACTCAGTTTGAAAGAAACACACTCCCACACTTGCAAAACTCTCAAATAAAATAGAAACTCGCATCAGAAGCCTTACAGAAAGATACTCAAACGAGAAATGAAAAGATACACAATTGGAATAGTAAAGATACGCAAACGATGTAAAGATACACAATTGGAATAGTAAAGATACGCAAACGATGTAAAGATACTCAGTTTGAAAGAAACACACTCCCACACTTGCAAAACTCTCAAATACAATAGAAACTCGCATCAGAAGCCTTACAGAAAAATACTCAAACGAGAAATGAAAAGATACACAATTGGAATAGTAAAGATACGCAAACGATGTAAAGATACTCAGTTTGAAAGAAACACACTCCCACACTTGCAAAACTCTCAAATACAATAGAAACTCGCATCAGAAGCCTTTCAGAAAGATACTCAAACGAGAAATGAAAAGATACACAATTGGAATAGTAAAGATACGCAAACGATGTAAAGATACACAATTGGAATAGTAAAGATACGCAAACGATGTAAAGATACTCAGTTTGAAAGAAACACACTCCCACACTTGCAAAACTCTCAAATACAATAGAAACTCGCATCAGAAGCCTTACAGAAAGATACTCAAATGAGAAATGAAAAGATACACAATTGGAATAGTAAAGATACGCAAACGATGTAAAGATACTCAGTTTGAAAGAAACACACTCCCACACTTGTAAAACTCTCAAATACAATAGAAACTCGCATCATAAGCGTTACATAAAGATACTCAAACGAGAAATGAAAAGATACACAATTGGAATAGTAAAGATACGCAAACGATGTAAAGATACACAATTGGAATAGTAAAGATAAGCAAACGATGTAAAGATACTCAGTTTGAAAGAAACACACTCCCACACTTGCAAAACTCTCAAATACTATAGAAACTCGCATCAGAAGCTTTACAGAAAAATACTCAAACGAGAAATGAAAAGATACACAATTGGAATAGTAAAGATACGCAAACGATGTAAAGATACTCAGTTTGAAAGAAACACACTCCCACACTTGTAAAACTCTCAAATACAATAGAAACTCGCATCATAAGCGTTACATAAAGATACTCAAACGAGAAATGAAAAGATACACAATTGGAATAGTAAAGATACGCAAACGATGTAAAGATACACAATTGGAATAGTAAAGATACGCAAACGATGTAAAGATACTCAGTTTGAAAGAAACACACTCCCACACTTGCAAAACTCTCAAATACAATAGAAACTCGCATCAGAAGCCTTTCAGAAAGATACTCAAACGAGAAATGAAAAGATACACAATTGGAATAGTAAAGATACGCAAACGATGTAAAGATACATAATTGGAATAGTAAAGATACGCAAACGATGTAAAGATACTCAGTTTGAAAGAAACACACTCCCACACTTGCAAAACTCTCAAATACAATAGAAACTCGCATCAGAAGCCTTACAGAAAGATACTCAAACGAGAAATGAAAAGATACACAATTGGAATAGGAAAGATACGCAAACGATGTAAAGATACACAATTGGAATAGGAAAGATACGCAAACGATGTAAAGATACACAATTGGAATAGGAAAGATACGCAAACGATGTAAAGATACTCAGTTTGAAAGAAACACACTCCCACACATGCAAAACTCTCAAATACAATAGAAACTCGCATCAGAAGCCTTACAGAAAGATACTCAAATGAGAAATGAAAAGATACACAATTGGAATAGTAAAGATACGCAAACGATGTAAAGATACTCAGTTTGAAAGAAACACACTCCCACACTTGCAAAACTCTCAAATACAATAGAAACTCGCATCATAAGCGTTACATAAAGATACTCAAACGAGAAATGAAAAGATACACAATTGGAATAGTAAAGATACGCAAACGATGTAAAGATACACAATTGGAATAGTAAAGATACGCAAACGATGTAAAGATACTCAGTTTGAAAGAAACACACTCCCACACTTGCAAAACTCTCAAATAAAATAGAAACTCGCATCAGAAGCCTTACAGAAAGATACTCAAACGAGAAATGAAAAGATACACAATTGGAATAGTAAAGATACGCAAACGATGTAAAGATACACAATTGGAATAGTAAAGATACGCAAACGATGTAAAGATACTCAGTTTGAAAGAAACACACTCCCACACTTGCAAAACTCTCAAATACAATAGAAACTCGCATCAGAAGCCTTACAGAAAAATACTCAAACGAGAAATGAAAAGATACACAATTGGAATAGTAAAGATACGCAAACGATGTAAAGATACTCAGTTTGAAAGAAACACACTCCCACACTTGCAAAACTCTCAAATACAATAGAAACTCGCATCAGAAGCCTTTCAGAAAGATACTCAAACGAGAAATGAAAAGATACACAATTGGAATAGTAAAGATACGCAAACGATGTAAAGATACACAATTGGAATAGTAAAGATACGCAAACGATGTAAAGATACTCAGTTTGAAAGAAACACACTCCCACACTTGCAAAACTCTCAAATACAATAGAAACTCGCATCAGAAGCCTTACAGAAAGATACTCAAATGAGAAATGAAAAGATACACAATTGGAATAGTAAAGATACGCAAACGATGTAAAGATACTCAGTTTGAAAGAAACACACTCCCACACTTGTAAAACTCTCAAATACAATAGAAACTCGCATCATAAGCGTTACATAAAGATACTCAAACGAGAAATGAAAAGATACACAATTGGAATAGTAAAGATACGCAAACGATGTAAAGATACACAATTGGAATAGTAAAGATAAGCAAACGATGTAAAGATACTCAGTTTGAAAGAAACACACTCCCACACTTGCAAAACTCTCAAATACTATAGAAACTCGCATCAGAAGCTTTACAGAAAAATACTCAAACGAGAAATGAAAAGATACACAATTGGAATAGTAAAGATACGCAAACGATGTAAAGATACTCAGTTTGAAAGAAACACACTCCCACACTTGTAAAACTCTCAAATACAATAGAAACTCGCATCATAAGCGTTACATAAAGATACTCAAACGAGAAATGAAAAGATACACAATTGGAATAGTAAAGATACGCAAACGATGTAAAGATACACAATTGGAATAGTAAAGATACGCAAACGATGTAAAGATACTCAGTTTGAAAGAAACACACTCCCACACTTGCAAAACTCTCAAATACAATAGAAACTCGCATCAGAAGCCTTTCAGAAAGATACTCAAACGAGAAATGAAAAGATACACAATTGGAATAGTAAAGATACGCAAACGATGTAAAGATACATAATTGGAATAGTAAAGATACGCAAACGATGTAAAGATACTCAGTTTGAAAGAAACACACTCCCACACTTGCAAAACTCTCAAATACAATAGAAACTCGCATCAGAAGCCTTACAGAAAGATACTCAAACGAGAAATGAAAAGATACACAATTGGAATAGGAAAGATACGCAAACGATGTAAAGATACACAATTGGAATAGGAAAGATACGCAAACGATGTAAAGATACACAATTGGAATAGGAAAGATACGCAAACGATGTAAAGATACTCAGTTTGAAAGAAACACACTCCCACACATGCAAAACTCTCAAATACAATAGAAACTCGCATCAGAAGCCTTACAGAAAGATACTCAAATGAGAAATGAAAAGATACACAATTGGAATAGTAAAGATACGCAAACGATGTAAAGATACTCAGTTTGAAAGAAACACACTCCCACACTTGCAAAACTCTCAAATACAATAGAAACTCGCATCATAAGCGTTACATAAAGATACTCAAACGAGAAACGAAAAGATACACAATTGGAATAGTAAAGATACGCAAACGATGTAAAGATACACAATTGGAATAGTAAAGATACGCAAACGATGTAAAGATACTCAGTTTGAAAGAAACACACTCCCACACTTGCAAAACTCTCAAATAAAATAGAAACTCGCATCAGAAGCCTTACAGAAAGATACTCAAACGAGAAATGAAAAGATACACAATTGGAATAGTAAAGATACGCAAACGATGTAAAGATACACAATTGGAATAGTAAAGATACGCAAACGATGTAAAGATACTCAGTTTGAAAGAAACACACTCCCACACTTGCAAAACTCTCAAATACAATAGAAACTCGCATCAGAAGCCTTACAGAAAAATACTCAAACGAGAAATGAAAAGATACACAATTGGAATAGTAAAGATACGCAAACGATGTAAAGATACTCAGTTTGAAAGAAACACACTCCCACACTTGCAAAACTCTCAAATACAATAGAAACTCGCATCAGAAGCCTTTCAGAAAGATACTCAAACGAGAAATGAAAAGATACACAATTGGAATAGTAAAGATACGCAAACGATGTAAAGATACACAATTGGAATAGTAAAGATACGCAAACGATGTAAAGATACTCAGTTTGAAAGAAACACACTCCCACACTTGCAAAACTCTCAAATACAATAGAAACTCGCATCAGAAGCCTTACAGAAAGATACTCAAATGAGAAATGAAAAGATACACAATTGGAATAGTAAAGATACGCAAACGATGTAAAGATACTCAGTTTGAAAGAAACACACTCCCACACTTGTAAAACTCTCAAATACAATAGAAACTCGCATCATAAGCGTTACATAAAGATACTCAAACGAGAAATGAAAAGATACACAATTGGAATAGTAAAGATACGCAAACGATGTAAAGATACACAATTGGAATAGTAAAGATAAGCAAACGATGTAAAGATACTCAGTTTGAAAGAAACACACTCCCACACTTGCAAAACTCTCAAATACTATAGAAACTCGCATCAGAAGCTTTACAGAAAAATACTCAAACGAGAAATGAAAAGATACACAATTGGAATAGTAAAGATACGCAAACGATGTAAAGATACTCAGTTTGAAAGAAACACACTCCCACACTTGTAAAACTCTCAAATACAATAGAAACTCGCATCATAAGCGTTACATAAAGATACTCAAACGAGAAATGAAAAGATACACAATTGGAATAGTAAAGATACGCAAACGATGTAAAGATACACAATTGGAATAGTAAAGATACGCAAACGATGTAAAGATACTCAGTTTGAAAGAAACACACTCCCACACTTGCAAAACTCTCAAATACAATAGAAACTCGCATCAGAAGCCTTTCAGAAAGATACTCAAACGAGAAATGAAAAGATACACAATTGGAATAGTAAAGATACGCAAACGATGTAAAGATACATAATTGGAATAGTAAAGATTCGCAAACGATGTAAAGATACTCAGTTTGAAAGAAACACACTCCCACACTTGCAAAACTCTCAAATACAATAGAAACTCGCATCAGAAGCCTTACAGAAAGATACTCAAACGAGAAATGAAAAGATACACAATTGGAATAGGAAAGATACGCAAACGATGTAAAGATACACAATTGGAATAGGAAAGATACGCAAACGATGTAAAGATACACAATTGGAATAGGAAAGATACGCAAACGATGTAAAGATACTCAGTTTGAAAGAAACACACTCCCACACATGCAAAACTCTCAAATACAATAGAAACTCGCATCAGAAGCCTTACAGAAAGATACTCAAATGAGAAATGAAAAGATACACAATTGGAATAGTAAAGATACGCAAACGATGTAAAGATACTCAGTTTGAAAGAAACACACTCCCACACTTGCAAAACTCTCAAATACAATAGAAACTCGCATCAGAAGCCTTACAGAAAAATACTCAAACGAGAAATGAAAAGATACACAATTGGAATAGTAAAGATACGCAAACGATGTAAAGATACTCAGTTTGAAAGAAACACACTCCCACACTTGCAAAACTCTCAAATACAATAGAAACTCGAATCAGAAGCCTTACAGAAAGATACTCAAACGAGAAATGAAAAGATACACAATTGGAATAGTAAAGATACGCACACGATGTAAAGATACACAATTGGAATAGTAAAGATACGCAAACGATGTAAAGATACTCAGTTTGAAAGAAACACACTCCCACACTTGCAAAACTCTCAAATACAATAGAAACTCGCATCAGAAGCCTTACAGAAAAATACTCAAACGAGAAATGAAAAGATACACAATTGGAATAGTAAAGATACGCAAACGATGTAAAGATACTCAGTTTGAAAGAAACACACTCCCACACTTGCAAAACTCTCAAATACAATAGAAACTCGCATCAGAAGCCTTTCAGAAAGATACTCAAACGAGAAATGAAAAGATACACAATTGGAATAGTAAAGATACGCAAACGATGTAAAGATACACAATTGGAATAGTAAAGATACGCAAACGATGTAAAGATACTCAGTTTGAAAGAAACACACTCCCACACTTGCAAAACTCTCAAATACAATAGAAACTCGCATCAGAAGCCTTACAGAAAGATACTCAAATGAGAAATGAAAAGATACACAATTGGAATAGTAAAGATACGCAAACGATGTAAAGATACTCAGTTTGAAAGAAACACACTCCCACACTTGTAAAACTCTCAAATACAATAGAAACTCGCATCATAAGCGTTACATAAAGATACTCAAACGAGAAATGAAAAGATACACAATTGGAATAGTAAAGATACGCAAACGATGTAAAGATACACAATTGGAATAGTAAAGATAAGCAAACGATGTAAAGATACTCAGTTTGAAAGAAACACACTCCCACACTTGCAAAACTCTCAAATACTATAGAAACTCGCATCAGAAGCTTTACAGAAAAATACTCAAACGAGAAATGAAAAGATACACAATTGGAATAGTAAAGATACGCAAACGATGTAAAGATACTCAGTTTGAAAGAAACACACTCCCACACTTGTAAAACTCTCAAATACAATAGAAACTCGCATCATAAGCGTTACATAAAGATACTAAAACGAGAAATGAAAAGATACACAATTGGAATAGTAAAGATACGCAAACGATGTAAAGATACACAATTGGAATAGTAAAGATACGCAAACGATGTAAAGATACTCAGTTTGAAAGAAACACACTCCCACACTTGCAAAACTCTCAAATACAATAGAAACTCGCATCAGAAGCCTTTCAGAAAGATACTCAAACGAGAAATGAAAAGATACACAATTGGAATAGTAAAGATACGCAAACGATGTAAAGATACATAATTGGAATAGTAAAGATACGCAAACGATGTAAAGATACTCAGTTTGAAAGAAACACACTCCCACACTTGCAAAACTCTCAAATACAATAGAAACTCGCATCAGAAGCCTTACAGAAAGATACTCAAACGAGAAATGAAAAGATACACAATTGGAATAGGAAAGATACGCAAACGATGTAAAGATACACAATTGGAATAGGAAAGATACGCAAACGATGTAAAGATACACAATTGGAATAGGAAAGATACGCAAACGATGTAAAGATACTCAGTTTGAAAGAAACACACTCCCACACATGCAAAACTCTCAAATACAATAGAAACTCGCATCAGAAGCCTTACAGAAAGATACTCAAATGAGAAATGAAAAGATACACAATTGGAATAGTAAAGATACGCAAACGATGTAAAGATACTCAGTTTGAAAGAAACACACTCCCACACTTGTAAAACTCTCAAATACAATAGAAACTCGCATCATAAGCGTTACATAAAGATACTCAAACGAGAAATGAAAAGATACACAATTGGAATAGTAAAGATACGCAAACGATGTAAAGATACACAATTGGAATAGTAAAGATAAGCGAACGATGTAAAGATACTCAGTTTGAAAGAAACACACTCCCACACTTGCAAAACTCTCAAATACTATAGAAACTCGCATCAGAAGCCTTACAGAAAAATACTCAAACGAGAAATGAAAAGATACACAATTGGAATAGTAAAGATACGCAAACGATGTAAAGATACTCAGTTTGAAAGAAACACACTCCCACACTTGCAAAACTCTCAAATACAATAGAAACTCGCATCATAAGCGTTACATAAAGATACTCAAACGAGAAACGAAAAGATACACAATTGGAATAGTAAAGATACGCAAACGATGTAAAGATACACAATTGGAATAGTAAAGATACGCAAACGATGTAAAGATACTCAGTTTGAAAGAAACACACTCCCACACTTGCAAAACTCTGAAATAAAATAGAAACTCGCATCAGAAGCCTTACAGAAAGATACTCAAACGAGAAATGAAAAGATACACAATTGGAATAGTAAAGATACGCAAACGATGTAAAGATACACAATTGGAATAGTAAAGATACGCAAACGATGTAAAGATACTCAGTTTGAAAGAAACACACTCCCACACTTGCAAAACTCTCAAATACAATAGAAACTCGCATCAGAAGCCTTACAGAAAGATACTCAAATGAGAAATGAAAACATACACAATTGGAATAGTAAAGATACGCAAACGATGTAAAGATACTCAGTTTGAAAGAAACACACTCCCACACTTGCAAAACTCTTAAATACAATAGAAACTCGCATCATAAGAGTTACATAAAGATACTCAAACGAGAAATGAAAAGATACACAATTGGAATAGTAAAGATACGCAAACGATGTAAAGATACACAATTGGAATAGTAAAGATACGCAAACGATGTAAAGATACTCAGTTTGAAAGAAACACACTCCCACACTTGCAAAACTCTCAAATACAATAGAAACTCGCATCAGAAGCCTTTCAGAAAGATACTCAAACGAGAAATGAAAAGATACACAATTGGAATAGTAAAGATACGCAAACGATGTAAAGATACACAATTGGAATAGTAAAGATACGCAAACGATGTAAAGATACTCAGTTTGAAAGAAACACACTCCCACACTTGCAAAACTCTCAAATACAATAGAAACTCGCATCAGAAGCCTTACAGAAAGATACTCAAACGAGAAATGAAAAGATACACAATTGGAATAGTAAAGATACGCAAACGATGTAAAGATACACAATTGGAATAGTAAAGATACGCAAACGATGTAAAAGATACTCAGTTTGAAAGAAACACACTCCCACACTTGCAAAACTCTCAAATACAATAGAAACTCGCATCAGAAGCCTTACAGAAAGATACTCAAACGAGAAATGAAAAGATACACAATTGCAATAGGAAAGATACGCAAACGATGTAAAGATACACAATTGGAATAGGAAAGATACGCAAACGATGTAAAGATACTCAGTTTGAAAGAAACACACTCCCACACATGCAAAACTCTCAAATACAATAGAAACTCGCATCAGAAGCCTTACAGAAAGATACTCAAATGAGAAATGAAAAGATACACAATTGGAATAGTAAAGATACGCAAACGATGTAAAGATACTCAGTTTGAAAGAAACACACTCCCACACTTGCAAAACTCTCAAATACAATAAAAACTCGCATCAGAAGCCTTACAGAAAAATACTCAAACGAGAAATGAAAAGATACACAATTGGAATAGTAAAGATACGCAAACGATGTAAAGATACTCAGTTTGAAAGAAACACACTCCCACACTTGCAAAACTCTCAAATACAATAGAAACTCGAATCAGAAGCCTTACAGAAAGATACTCAAACGAGAAATGAAAAGATACACAATTGGAATAGTAAAGATACGCAAACGATGTAAAGATACACAATTGGAATAGTAAAGATACGCAAACGATGTAAAGATACTCAGTTTGAAAGAAACACACTCCCACACTTGCAAAACTCTCAAATACAATAGAAACTCGCATCAGAAGCCTTTCAGAAAGATACTCAAACGAGAAATGAAAAGATACACAATTGGAATAGTAAAGATACGCAAACGATGTAAAGATACACAATTGGAATAGTAAAGATACGCAAACGATGTAAAGATACTCAGTTTGAAAGAAACACACTCCCACACTTGCAAAACTCTCAAATACAATAGAAACTCGCATCAGAAGCCTTACAGAAAGATACTCAAACGAGAAATGAAAAGATACACAATTGGAATAGTAAAGATACGCAAACGATGTAAAGATACACAATTGGAATAGTAAAGATACGCAAACGATGTAAAGATACTCAGTTTGAAAGAAACACACTCCCACACTTGCAAAACTCTCAAATACAATAGAAACTCGCATCAGAAGCCTTACAGAAAGATACTCAAATGAGAAATGAAAAGATACACAATTGGAATAGTAAAGATACGCAAACGATGTAAAGATACTCAGTTTGAAAGAAACACACTCCCACACTTGTAAAACTCTCAAATACAATAGAAACTCGCATCATAAGCGTTACATAAAGATACTCAAACGAGAAATGAAAAGATACACAATTGGAATAGTAAAGATACGCAAACGATGTAAAGATACACAATTGGAATAGTAAAGATAAGCGAACGATGTAAAGATACTCAGTTTGAAAGAAACACACTCCCACACTTGCAAAACTCTCAAATACTATAGAAACTCGCATCAGAAGCCTTACAGAAATATACTCAAACGAGAAATGAAAAGATACACAATTGGAATAGTAAAGATACGCAAACGATGTAAAGATACTCAGTTTGAAAGAAACACACTCCCACACTTGCAAAACTCTCAAATACAATAGAAACTCGCATCATAAGCGTTACATAAAGATACTCAAACGAGAAACGAAAAGATACACAATTGGAATAGTAAAGATACGCAAACGATGTAAAGATACACAATTGGAATAGTAAAGATACGCAAACGATGTAAAGATACTCAGTTTGAAAGAAACACACTCCCACACTTGCAAAACTCTCAAATAAAATAGAAACTCGCATCAGAAGCCTTACAGAAAGATACTCAAACGAGAAATGAAAAGATACACAATTGGAATAGTAAAGATACGCAAACGATGTAAAGATACACAATTGGAATAGTAAAGATACGCAAACGATGTAAAGATACTCAGTTTGAAAGAAACACACTCCCACACTTGCAAAACTCTCAAATACAATAGAAACTCGCATCAGAAGCCTTACAGAAAAATACTCAAACGAGAAATGAAAAGATACACAATTGGAATAGTAAAGATACGCAAACGATGTAAAGATACTCAGTTTGAAAGAAACACACTCCCACACTTGCAAAACTCTCAAATACAATAGAAACTCGCATCAGAAGCCTTTCAGAAAGAGACTCAAACGAGAAATGAAAAGATACACAATTGGAATAGTAAAGATACGCAAACGATGTAAAGATACACAATTGGAATAGTAAAGATACGCAAACGATGTAAAGATACTCAGTTTGAAAGAAACACACTCCCACACTTGCAAAACTCTCAAATACAATAGAAACTCGCATCAGAAGCCTTACAGAAAGATACTCAAATGAGAAATGAAAAGATACACAATTGGAATAGTAAAGATACGCAAACGATGTAAAGATACTCAGTTTGAAAGAAACACACTCCCACACTTGTAAAACTCTCAAATACAATAGAAACTCGCATCATAAGCGTTACATAAAGATACTCAAACGAGAAATGAAAAGATACACAATTGGAATAGTAAAGATACGCAAACGATGTAAAGATACACAATTGGAATAGTAAAGATAAGCAAACGATGTAAAGATACTCAGTTTGAAAGAAACACACTCCCACACTTGCAAAACTCTCAAATACTATAGAAACTCGCATCAGAAGCTTTACAGAAAAATACTCAAACGAGAAATGAAAAGATACACAATTGGAATAGTAAAGATACGCAAACGATGTAAAGATACTCAGTTTGAAAGAAACACACTCCCACACTTGTAAAACTCTCAAATACAATAGAAACTCGCATCATAAGCGTTACATAAAGATACTCAAACGAGAAATGAAAAGATACACAATTGGAATAGTAAAGATACGCAAACGATGTAAAGATACACAATTGGAATAGTAAAGATACGCAAACGATGTAAAGATACTCAGTTTGAAAGAAACACACTCCCACACTTGCAAAACTCTCAAATACAATAGAAACTCGCATCAGAAGCCTTTCAGAAAGATACTCAAACGAGAAATGAAAAGATACACAATTGGAATAGTAAAGATACGCAAACGATGTAAAGATACATAATTGGAATAGTAAAGATACGCAAACGATGTAAAGATACTCAGTTTGAAAGAAACACACTCCCACACTTGCAAAACTCTCAAATACAATAGAAACTCGCATCAGAAGCCTTACAGAAAGATACTCAAACGAGAAATGAAAAGATACACAATTGGAATAGGAAAGATACGCAAACGATGTAAAGATACACAATTGGAATAGGAAAGATACGCAAACGATGTAAAGATACACAATTGGAATAGGAAAGATACGCAAACGATGTAAAGATACTCAGTTTGAAAGAAACACACTCCCACACATGCAAAACTCTCAAATACAATAGAAACTCGCATCAGAAGCCTTACAGAAAGATACTCAAATGAGAAATGAAAAGATACACAATTGGAATAGTAAAGATACGCAAACGATGTAAAGATACTCAGTTTGAAAGAAACACACTCCCACACTTGCAAAACTCTCAAATACAATAGAAACTCGCATCAGAAGCCTTACAGAAAAATACTCAAACGAGAAATGAAAAGATACACAATTGGAATAGTAAAGATACGCAAACGATGTAAAGATACTCAGTTTGAAAGAAACACACTCCCACACTTGCAAAACTCTCAAATACAATAGAAACTCGAATCAGAAGCCTTACAGAAAGATACTCAAACGAGAAATGAAAAGATACACAATTGGAATAGTAAAGATACGCACACGATGTAAAGATACACAATTGGAATAGTAAAGATACGCAAACGATGTAAAGATACTCAGTTTGAAAGAAACACACTCCCACACTTACAAAACTCTCAAATACAATAGAAACTCGCATCAGAAGCCTTTCAGAAAGATACTCAAACGAGAAATGAAAAGATACACAATTGGAATAGTAAAGATACGCAAACGATGTAAAGATACACAATTGGAATAGTAAAGATACGCAAACGATGTAAAGATACTCAGTTTGAAAGAAACACACTCCCACACTTGCAAAACTCTCAAATACAATAGAAACTCGCATCAGAAGCCTTACAGAAAGATACTCAAACGAGAAATGAAAAGATACACAATTGGAATAGTAAAGATACGCAAACGATGTAAAGATACACAATTGGAATAGTAAAGATACGCAAACGATGTAAAGATACTCAGTTTGAAAGAAACACACTCCCACACTTGCAAAACTCTCAAATACAATAGAAACTCGCATCAGAAGCCTTACAGAAAGATACTCAAATGAGAAATGAAAAGATACACAATTGGAATAGTAAAGATACGCAAACGATGTAAAGATACTCAGTTTGAAAGAAACACACTCCCACACTTGCAAAACTCTCAAATACAATAGAAACTCGCATCAGAAGCCTTACAGAAAAATACTCAAACGAGAAATGAAAAGATACACAATTGGAATAGTAAAGATACGCAAACGATGTAAAGATACTCAGTTTGAAAGAAACACACTCCCACACTTGCAAAACTCTCAAATACAATAGAAACTCGAATCAGAAGCCTTACAGAAAGATACTCAAACGAGAAATGAAAAGATACACAATTGGAATAGTAAAGATACGCACACGATGTAAAGATACACAATTGGAATAGTAAAGATACGCAAACGATGTAAAGATACTCAGTTTGAAAGAAACACACTCCCACACTTACAAAACTCTCAAATACAATAGAAACTCGCATCAGAAGCCTTTCAGAAAGATACTCAAACGAGAAATGAAAAGATACACAATTGGAATAGTAAAGATACGCAAACGATGTAAAGATACACAATTGGAATAGTAAAGATACGCAAACGATGTAAAGATACTCAGTTTGAAAGAAACACACTCCCACACTTGCAAAACTCTCAAATACAATAGAAACTCGCATCAGAAGCCTTACAGAAAGATACTCAAACGAGAAATGAAAAGATACACAATTGGAATAGTAAAGATACGCAAACGATGTAAAGATACACAATTGGAATAGTAAAGATACGCAAACGATGTAAAGATACTCAGTTTGAAAGAAACACACTCCCACACTTGCAAAACTCTCAAATACAATAGAAACTCGAATCAGAAGCCTTACAGAAAGATACTCAAACGAGAAATGAAAAGATACACAATTGGAATAGTAAAGATACGCAAACGATGTAAAGATACACAATTGGAATAGTAAAGATACGCAAACGATGTAAAGATACTCAGTTTGAAAGAAACACACTCCCACACTTGAAAAACTCTCAAATACAATAGAAACTCGCATCAGAAGCCTTTCAGAAAGATACTCAAACGAGAAATGAAAAGATACACAATTGGAATAGTAAAGATACGCAAACGATGTAAAGATACACAATTGGAATAGTAAAGATACGCAAACGATGTAAAGATACTCAGTTTGAAAGAAACACACTCCCACACTTGCAAAACTCTCAAATATAATAGAAACTCGCATCAGAAGCCTTACAGAAAGATACTCAAACGAGAAATGAAAAGATACACAATTGGAATAGTAAAGATACGCAAACGATGTAAAGATACACAATTGGAATAGTAAAGATACGCAAACGATGTAAAGATACTCAGTTTGAAAGAAACACACTCCCACACTTGCAAAACTCTCAAATACAATAGAAACTCGCATCAGAAGCCTTACAGAAAGATACTCAAATGAGAAATGAAAAGATACACAATTGGAATAGTAAAGATACGCAAACGATGTAAAGATACTCAGTTTGAAAGAAACACACTCCCACACTTGTAAAACTCTCAAATACAATAGAAACTCGCATCATAAGCGTTACATAAAGATACTCAAACGAGAAATGAAAAGATACACAATTGGAATAGTAAAGATACGCAAACGATGTAAAGATACACAATTGGAATAGTAAAGATAAGCAAACGATGTAAAGATACTCAGTTTGAAAGAAACACACTCCCACACTTGCAAAACTCTCAAATACTATAGAAACTCGCATCAGAAGCCTTACAGAAAAATACTCAAACGAGAAATGAAAAGATACACAATTGGAATAGTAAAGATACGCAAACGATGTAAAGATACTCAGTTTGAAAGAAACACACTCCCACACTTGTAAAACTCTCAAATACAATAGAAACTCGCATCATAAGCGTTACATAAAGATACTCAAACGAGAAATGAAAAGATACACAATTGGAATAGTAAAGATACGCAAACGATTTAAAGATACACAATTGGAATAGTAAAGATACGCAAACGATGTAAAGATACTCAGTTTGAAAGTAACACACTCCCACACTTGCAAAACTCTCAAATAAAATAGAAACTCGCATCAGAAGCCTTACAGAAAGATACTCAAACGAGAAATGAAAAGATACACAATTGGAATAGTAAAGATACGCAAACGATGTAAAGATACACAATTGGAATAGTAAAGATACGCAAACGATGTAAAGATACTCAGTTTGAAAGAAACACACTCCCACACTTGCAAAACTCTCAAATACAATAGAAACTCGCATCAGAAGCCTTACAGAAAGATACTCAAATGAGAAATGAAAAGATACACAATTGGAATAGTAAAGATACGCAAACGATGTAAAGATACACAATTGGAATAGTAAAGATACGCAAACGATGTAAAGATACTCAGTTTGAAAGAAACACACTCCCACACTTGCAAAACTCTCAAATTCAATAGAAACTCGCATCTGAAAGCCTTACAGAAAGATACTCAAACGAGAAATGAAAAGATACACAATTGGAATAGTAAAGATACGAAAACGATGTAAAGATACACAATTGGAATAGTAAAGATACGCAAACGATGTAAAGATACTCAGTTTGAAAGAAACACACTCCCACACTTGCAAAACTCTCAAATACAATAGAAACTCGCATCATAAGAGTTACATAAAGATACTCAAACGAGAAATGAAAAGATACACAATTGGAATAGTAAAGATACGCAAACGATGTAAAGATACACAATTGGAATAGTAAAGATACGCAAACGATGTAAAGATACTCAGTTTGAAAGAAACACACTCCCACACTTGCAAAACTCTCAAATAAAATAGAAACTCGCATCAGAAGCCTTACAGAAAGATACTCAAACGAGAAATGAAAAGATACACAATTGGAATAGTAAAGATACGCAAACGATGTAAAGATACACAATTGGAATAGTAAAGATACGCAAACGATGTAAAGATACTCAGTTTGAAAGAAACACACTCCCACACTTGCAAAACTCTCAAATACAATAGAAACTCGCATCAGAAGCCTTACAGAAAGATACTCAAATGAGAATTGAAAAGATACACAATTGGAATAGTAAAGATACGCAAACGATGTAAAGATACTCAGTTTGAAAGAAACACACTCCCACACTTGCAAAACTCTCAAATACAATAGAAACTCGAATCAGAAGCCTTACAGAAAGATACTCAAACGAGAAACGAAAAGATACACAATTGGAATAGTAAAGATACGCAAACGATGTAAAGATACACAATTGGAATAGTAAAGATACGCAAACGATGTAAAGATACTCAGTTTGAAAGAAACACACTCCCACACTTGCAAAACTCTCAAATAAAATAGAAACTCGCATCAGAAGCCTTACAGAAAGATACTCAAACGCGAAATGAAAAGATACACAATTGGAATAGTAAAGATACGCAAACGATGTAAAGATACTCAGTTTGAAAGAAACACACTCCCACACTTGCAAAACTCTCAAATAAAATAGAAACTCGCATCAGAAGCCTTACAGAAAGATACTCAAACGAGAAATGAAAAGATACACAATTGGAATAGTAAAGATACGCAAACGATGTAAAGATACACAATTGGAATAGTAAAGATACGCAAACGATGTAAAGATACTCAGTTTGAAAGAAACACACTCCCACACTTGCAAAACTCTCAAATACAATAGAAACTCGCATCAGAAGCATTATAAAAAGATACTCAAATGAGAAATGAAAAGATACGCAATTGGAATAGTAAACATACGCAAACGATGTAAAGATACTCAGTTTGAAAGAAACACACTCCCACACTTGCAAAACTCTCAAATACAATAGAAACTCGCATCATAAGCGTTACATAAAGATACTCAAACGAGAAATGAAAAGATACACAATTGGAATAGTAAACATACGCAAACGATGTAAAGATACACAATTGGAATAGTAAAGATACGCAAACGATGTAAAGATACTCAGTTTGAAAGAAACATACTCCCACACTTGCAAAACTCTCAAATACAATAGAAACTCGCATCAGAAGCCTTACAGAAAGATACTCAAACGAGAAATGAAAAGATACACAATTGGAATAGTAAAGATACGCAAACGATGTAAAGATACACAATTGGAATAGTAAAGATACGCAAACGATGTAAAGATACTCAGTTTGAAAGAAACACACTCCCACACTTGCAAAACTCTCAAATTCAATAGAAACTCGCATCTGAAAGCCTTACAGAAAGATACTCAAACGAGAAATGAAAAGATACACAATTGGAATAGTAAAGATACGCAAACGATGTAAAGATACACAATTGGAATAGTAAAGATACGCAAACGATGTAAAGATACACAGTTTGAAAGAAACACACTCCCACACTTGCAAAACTCTCAAATTCAATAGAAACTCGCATCTGAAAGCCTTACAGAAAGATACTCAAACGAGAAATGAAAAGATACACAATTGGAATAGTAAAGATACGCAAACGATGTAAAGATACTCAGTTTGAAAGAAACACACTCCCACACTTGCAAAACTCTCAAATACAATAGAAACTCGCATCATAAGCGTTACATAAAGATACTCAAACGAGAAATGAAAAGATACACAATTGGAATAGTAAAGATACGCAAACGATGTAAAGATACACAATTGGAATAGTAAAGATACGCAAACGATGTAAAGATACTCAGTTTGAAAGAAACACACTCCCACACTTACAAAACTCTCAAATACAATAGAAACTCGCATCAGAAGCCTTACAGAAAGATACTCAAATGAGAAATGAAAAGATACACAATTGGAATAGTAAAGATACGCAAACGATGTAAAGATACACAATTGGAATAGTAAAGATACGCAAACGATGTAAAGATACTCAGTTTGAAAGAAACACACTCCCACACTTGCAAAACTCTCAAATACAATAGAAACTCGCATCATAAGAGTTACATAAAGATACTCAAACGAGAAATGAAAAGATACACAATTGGAATAGTAAAGATACGAAAACGATGTAAAGATACACAATTGGAATAGTAAAGATACGCAAACGATGTAAAGATACTCAGTTTGAAAGAAACACACTCCCACACTTGCAAAACTCTCAAATACAATAGAAACTCGCATCATAAGAGTTACATAAAGATACTCAAACGAGAAATGAAAAGATACACAATTGGAATAGTAAAGATACGCAAACGATGTAAAGATACACAATTGGAATAGTAAAGATACGCAAACGATGTAAAGATACTCAGTTTGAAAGAAACACACTCCCACACTTGCAAAACTCTCAAATAAAATAGAAACTCACATCAGAAGCCTTACAGAAAGATACTCAAACGAGAAATGAAAAGATACACAATTGGAATAGTAAAGATACGCAAACGATGTAAAGATACACAATTGGAATAGTAAAGATACGCAAACGATGTAAAGATACTCAGTTTGAAAGAAACACACTCCCACACTTGCAAAACTCTCAAATACAATAGAAACTCGCATCAGAAGCCTTACAGAAAGATACTCAAATGAGAATTGAAAAGATACACAATTGGAATAGTAAAGATACGCAAACGATGTAAAGATACTCAGTTTGAAAGAAACACACTCCCACACTTGCAAAACTCTCAAATACAATAGAAACTCGAATCAGAAGCCTTACAGAAAGATACTCAAACGAGAAACGAAAAGATACACAATTGGAATAGTAAAGATACGCAAACGATGTAAAGATACACAATTGGAATAGTAAAGATACGCAAACGATGTAAAGATACTCAGTTTGAAAGAAACACACTCCCACACTTGCAAAACTCTCAAATAAAATAGAAACTCGCATCAGAAGCCTTACAGAAAGATACTCAAACGCGAAATGAAAAGATACACAATTGGAATAGTAAAGATACGCAAACGATGTAAAGATACTCAGTTTGAAAGAAACACACTCCCACACTTGCAAAACTCTCAAATAAAATAGAAACTCGCATCAGAAGCCTTACAGAAAGATACTCAAACGAGAAATGAAAAGATACACAATTGGAATAGTAAAGATACGCAAACGATGTAAAGATACACAATTGGAATAGTAAAGATACGCAAACGATGTAAAGATACTCAGTTTGAAAGAAACACACTCCCACACTTGCAAAACTCTCAAATACAATAGAAACTCGCATCAGAAGCATTATAAAAAGATACTCAAATGAGAAATGAAAAGATACGCAATTGGAATAGTAAACATACGCAAACGATGTAAAGATACTCAGTTTGAAAGAAACACACTCCCACACTTGCAAAACTCTCAAATACAATAGAAACTCGCATCATAAGCGTTACATAAAGATACTCAAACGAGAAATGAAAAGATACACAATTGGAATAGTAAACATACGCAAACGATGTAAAGATACACAATTGGAATAGTAAAGATACGCAAACGATGTAAAGATACTCAGTTTGAAAGAAACATACTCCCACACTTGCAAAACTCTCAAATACAATAGAAACTCGCATCAGAAGCCTTACAGAAAGATACTCAAACGAGAAATGAAAAGATACACAATTGGAATAGTAAAGATACGCAAACGATGTAAAGATACACAATTGGAATAGTAAAGATACGCAAACGATGTAAAGATACTCAGTTTGAAAGAAACACACTCCCACACTTGCAAAACTCTCAAATTCAATAGAAACTCGCATCTGAAAGCCTTACAGAAAGATACTCAAACGAGAAATGAAAAGATACACAATTGGAATAGTAAAGATACGCAAACGATGTAAAGATACACAATTGGAATAGTAAAGATACGCAAACGATGTAAAGATACACAGTTTGAAAGAAACACACTCCCACACTTGCAAAACTCTCAAATTCAATAGAAACTCGCATCTGAAAGCCTTACAGAAAGATACTCAAACGAGAAATGAAAAGATACACAATTGGAATAGTAAAGATACGCAAACGATGTAAAGATACTCAGTTTGAAAGAAACACACTCCCACACTTGCAAAACTCTCAAATACAATAGAAACTCGCATCATAAGCGTTACATAAAGATACTCAAACGAGAAATGAAAAGATACACAATTGGAATAGTAAAGATACGCAAACGATGTAAAGATACACAATTGGAATAGTAAAGATACGCAAACGATGTAAAGATACTCAGTTTGAAAGAAACACACTCCCACACTTGCAAAACTCTCAAATAAAATAGAAACTCGCATCAGAAGCCTTACAGAAAGATACTCAAACGAGAAATGAAAAGATACACAATTGGAATAGTAAAGATACGCAAACGATGTAAAGATACTCAGTTTGAAAGAAACACACTCCCACACTTGCAAAACTCTCAAATTCAACAGAAACTCGCATCAGAAAGCCTTACAGAAAGATACTTAAACGAGAAATGAAAAGATACACAATTGGAATAGTAAAGATACGCAAACGATGTAAAGATACACAATTGGAATAGTAAAGATACGCAAACGATGTAAAGATACTCAGTTTAAAAGAAACACACTCCCACAGTTGCAAAACTCTCAAATTCAATAGAAACTCGCATCAGAAAGCCTTACAGAAAGATACTGAAACGAGAAATGAAAAGATACACAATTGGAATAGTAAAGATACGCAAACGATGTAAAGATACTCAGTTTGAAAGAAACACACTCCCACACTTGCAAAACTCTCAAATACAATAGAAACTCGCATCAGAAGCCTTACAGAAAGATACTCAAACGAGAAATGAAAAGATACACAATTGGAATAGTAAAGATACGCAAACGATGTAAAGATACTCAGTTTGAAAGAAACACACTCCCACACTTGCAAAACTCTCAAATACAATAGAAACTCGCATCAGAAGCCTTACAGAAAGATACTCAAACGAGAAATGAAAAGATACACAATTGGTATAGTAAAGATACTCAAACGAGAAATGAAAAGATACACAATTGGAATAGTAAAGATACGTAAACGATGTAAAGATACTCAGTTTGAAAGAAACACACTCCCACACTTGCAAAACTCTCAAATTCAATAGAAACTCGCGTCTGAAAGCCTTACAGAAAGATACTCAAACGAGAAATGAAAAGATACACAATTGGAATAGTAAAGATACGCAAACGATGTAAAGATACACAATTGGAATAGTAAAGATACGCAAACGATGTAAAGATACTCAGTTTGAAAGAAACACACTCCCACACTTGAAAAACTCTCAAATACAATAGAAACTCGCATCAGAAGCCTTTCAGAAAGATACTCAAACGAGAAATGAAAAGATACACAATTGGAATAGTAAAGATACGCAAACGATGTAAAGATACACAATTGGAATAGTAAAGATACGCAAACGATGTAAAGATACTCAGTTTAAAAGAAACACACTCCCACAGTTGCAAAACTCTCAAATTCAATAGAAACTCGCATCAGAAAGCCTTACAGAAAGATACTGAAACGAGAAATGAAAAGATACACAATTGGAATAGTAAAGATACGCAAACGATGTAAAGATACTCAGTTTGAAAGAAACACACTCCCACACTTGCAAAACTCTCAAATACAATAGAAACTCGCATCAGAAGCCTTACAGAAAGATACTCAAACGAGAAATGAAAAGATACACAATTGGAATAGTAAAGATACGCAAACGATGTAAAGATACTCAGTTTGAAAGAAACACACTCCCACACTTGCAAAACTCTCAAATACAATAGAAACTCGCATCAGAAGCCTTACAGAAAGATACTCAAACGAGAAATGAAAAGATACACAATTGGTATAGTAAAGATACTCAAACGAGAAATGAAAAGATACACAATTGGAATAGTAAACATACGCAAACGATGTAAAGCTACTCAGTTTAAAAAGAAACACACTCCCACACTTGCAAAACTCTCAAATAAAATAGAAACTCGCATCAGAAGCCTTACAGAAAGATACTCAAACGAGAAATGAAAAGATACACAATTGGAATAGTAAAGATACGCAAACGATGTAAAGATACACAATTGGAATAGTAAAGATACGCAAACGATGTAAAGATACTCAGTTTGAAAGAAACACACTCCCACACTTGCAAAACTCTCAAATACAATAGAAACTCGCATCAGAAGCCTTACAGAAAGATACTCAAATGAGAAATGAAAAGATACACAATTGGAATAGTAAAGATACGCAAACGATGTAAAGATACACAATTGGAATAGTAAAGATACGCAAACGATGTAAAGATACTCAGTTTGAAAGAAACACACTCCCACACTTGCAAAACTCTCAAATTCAATAGAAACTCGCATCTGAAAGCCTTACAGAAAGATACTCAAACGAGAAATGAAAAGATACACAATTGGAATAGTAAAGATACGAAAACGATGTAAAGATACACAATTGGAATAGTAAAGATACGCAAACGATGTAAAGATACTCAGTTTGAAAGAAACACACTCCCACACTTGCAAAACTCTCAAATACAATAGAAACTCGCATCATAAGAGTTACATAAAGATACTCAAACGAGAAATGAAAAGATACACAATTGGAATAGTAAAGATACGCAAACGATGTAAAGATACACAATTGGAATAGTAAAGATACGCAAACGATGTAAAGATACTCAGTTTGAAAGAAACACACTCCCACACTTGCAAAACTCTCAAATAAAATAGAAACTCGCATCAGAAGCCTTACAGAAAGATACTCAAACGAGAAATGAAAAGATACACAATTGGAATAGTAAAGATACGCAAACGATGTAAAGATACTCAGTTTGAAAGAAACACACTCCCACACTTGCAAAACTCTCAAATACAATAGAAACTCGCATCAGAAGCCTTACAGAAAGATACTCAAATGAGAATTGAAAAGATACACAATTGGAATAGTAAAGATACGCAAACGATGTAAAGATACTCAGTTTGAAAGAAACACACTCCCACACTTGCAAAACTCTCAAATACAATAGAAACTCGAATCAGAAGCCTTACAGAAAGATACTCAAACGAGAAATGAAAAGATACACAATTGGAATAGTAAAGATACGCAAACGATGTAAAGATACACAATTGGAATAGTAAAGATACGCAAACGATGTAAAGATACTCAGTTTGAAAGAAACACACTCCCACACTTGCAAAACTCTCAAATAAAATAGAAACTCGCATCAGAAGCCTTACAGAAAGATACTCAAACGCGAAATGAAAAGATACACAATTGGAATAGTAAAGATACGCAAACGATGTAAAGATACACAATTGGAATAGTAAAGATACGCAAACGATGTAAAGATACTCAGTTTGAAAGAAACACACTCCCACACTTGCAAAACTCTCAAATTCAATAGAAACTCGCATCTGAAAGCCTTACAGAAAGATACTCAAACGAGAAATGAAAAGATACACAATTGGAATAGTAAAGATACGCAAACGATGTAAAGATACACAATTGGAATAGTAAAGATACGCAAACGATGTAAAGATACTCAGTTTGAAAGAAACACACTCCCACACTTGCAAAACTCTCAAATACAATAGAAACTCGCATCAGAAGCCTTACAGAAAGATACTCAAACGAGAAATGAAAAGATACACAATTGGAATAGTAAAGATACGCAAACGATGTAAAGATACACAATTGGAATAGTAAAGTTACGCAAACGATGTAAAGATACTCAGTTTGAAAGAAACACACTCCCACACTTGCAAAACTCTCAAATACAATAGAAACTCGCATCAGAAGCCTTACAGAAAGATACTCAAATGAGAAATGAAAAGATACACAATTGGAATAGTAAAGATACGCAAACGATGTAAAGATACTCAGTTTGAAAGAAACACACTCCCACACTTGCAAAACTCTCAAATACAATAGAAACTCGCATCATAAGCGTTACATAAAGATACTCAAACGAGAAATGAAAAGATACACAATTGGAATAGTAATGATACGCAAACGATTTAAAGATACACAATTGGAATAGTAAAGATACGCAAACGATGTAAAGATACTCAGTTTGAAAGAAACACACTCCCACACTTGCAAAACTCTCAAATAAAATAGAAACTCGCATCAGAAGCCTTACAGAAAGATACTCAAACGAGAAATGAAAAGATACACAATTGGAATAGTAAAGATACGCAAACGATGTAAAGATACACAATTGGAATAGTAAAGATACGCAAACGATGTAAAGATACTCAGTTTGAAAGAAACACACTCCCACACTTGCAAAACTCTCAAATACAATAGAAACTCGCATCAGAAGCATTATAAAAAGATACTCAAATGAGAAATGAAAAGATACGCAATTGGAATAGTAAACATACGCAAACGATGTAAAGATACTCAGTTTGAAAGAAACACACTCCCACACTTGCAAAACTCTCAAATACAATAGAAACTCGCATCATAAGCGTTACATAAAGATACTCAAACGAGAAATGAAAAGATACACAATTGGAATAGTAAACATACGCAAACGATGTAAAGATACACAATTGGAATAGTAAAGATACGCAAACGATGTAAAGATACTCAGTTTGAAAGAAACATACTCCCACACTTGCAAAACTCTCAAATACAATAGAAACTCGCATCAGAAGCCTTACAGAAAGATACTCAAACGAGAAATGAAAAGATACACAATTGGAATAGTAAAGATACGCAAACGATGTAAAGATACACAATTGGAATAGTAAAGATACGCAAACGATGTAAAGATACTCAGTTTGAAAGAAACACACTCCCACACTTGCAAAACTCTCAAATTCAATAGAAACTCGCATCTGAAAGCCTTACAGAAAGATACTCAAACGAGAAATGAAAAGATACACAATTGGAATAGTAAAGATACGCAAACGATGTAAAGATACACAATTGGAATAGTAAAGATACGCAAACGATGTAAAGATACACAGTTTGAAAGAAACACACTCCCACACTTGCAAAACTCTCAAATTCAATAGAAACTCGCATCTGAAAGCCTTACAGAAAGATACTCAAACGAGAAATGAAAAGATACACAATTGGAATAGTAAAGATACGCAAACAATGTAAAGATACTCAGTTTGAAAGAAACACACTCCCACACTTGCAAAACTCTCAAATACAATAGAAACTCGCATCATAAGCGTTACATAAAGATACTCAAACGAGAAATGAAAAGATACACAATTGGAATAGTAAAGATACGCAAACGATGTAAAGATACACAATTGGAATAGTAAAGATACGCAAACGATGTAAAGATACTCAGTTTGAAAGAAACACACTCCCACACTTGCAAAACTCTCAAATAAAATAGAAACTCGCATCAGAAGCCTTACAGAAAGATACTCAAACGAGAAATGAAAAGATACACAATTGGAATAGTAAAGATACGCAAACGATGTAAAGATACTCAGTTTGAAAGAAACACACTCCCACACTTGCAAAACTCTCAAATTCAACAGAAACTCGCATCAGAAAGCCTTACAGAAAGATACTTAAACGAGAAATGAAAAGATACACAATTGGAATAGTAAAGATACGCAAACGATGTAAAGATACACAATTGGAATAGTAAAGATACGCAAACGATGTAAAGATACTCAGTTTAAAAGAAACACACTCCCACAGTTGCAAAACTCTCAAATTCAATAGAAACTCGCATCAGAAAGCCTTACAGAAAGATACTGAAACGAGAAATGAAAAGATACACAATTGGAATAGTAAAGATACGCAAACGATGTAAAGATACTCAGTTTGAAAGAAACACACTCCCACACTTGCAAAACTCTCAAATACAATAGAAACTCGCATCAGAAGCCTTACAGAAAGATACTCAAACGAGAAATGAAAAGATACACAATTGGAATAGTAAAGATACGCAAACGATGTAAAGATACTCAGTTTGAAAGAAACACACTCCCACACTTGCAAAACTCTCAAATACAATAGAAACTCGCATCAGAAGCCTTACAGAAAGATACTCAAACGAGAAATGAAAAGATACACAATTGGTATAGTAAAGATACTCAAACGAGAAATGAAAAGATACACAATTGGAATAGTAAAGATACGTAAACGATGTAAAGATACTCAGTTTGAAAGAAACACACTCCCACACTTGCAAAACTCTCAAATTCAATAGAAACTCGCGTCTGAAAGCCTTACAGAAAGATACTCAAACGAGAAATGAAAAGATACACAATTGGAATAGTAAAGATACGCAAACGATGTAAAGATACACAATTGGAATAGTAAAGATACGCAAACGATGTAAAGATACTCAGTTTGAAAGAAACACACTCCCACACTTGCAAAACTCTCAAATTCAATAGAAACTCGCATCTGAAAGCCTTACAGAAAGATACTCATACGAGAAATGAAAAGATACACAATTGGAATAGTAAAGATACGCAAACGATGTAAAGATACACAATTGGAATAGTAAAGATACGCAAACGATGTAAAGATACTCAGTTTGAAAGAAACACACTCCCACACTTGCAAAACTCTCAAATTCAATATAAACTCGCATCTGAAAGCCTTACAGAAAGATACTCAAACGAGAAATGAAAAGATACACAATTGGAACAGTAAAGATACGCAAACGATGTAAAGATACACAATTGGAATAGTAAAGATACGCAAACGATGTAAAGATACTCAGTTTGAAAGAAACACACTCCCACACTTGCAAAACTCTCAAATTCAATAGAAACTCGCATCAGAAGCCTTACAGAAAGATACTCAAACGAGAAATGAAAAGATACACAATTGGAATAGTAAAGATACGAAAACGATGTAAAGATACACAATTGGAATAGTAAAGATACGCAAACGATGTAAAGATACTCAGTTTGAAAGAAACACACTCCCACACTTGCAAAACTCTCAAATACAATAGAAACTCGCATCAGAAGCCTTACAGAAAGATACTCAAACGAGAAATGAAAAGATACACAATTGGAATAGTAAAGATACGCAAACGATGTAAAGATACACAATTGGAATAGTAAAGATACGCAAACGATGTAAAGATACTTAGTTTGAAAGAAACACACTCCCACACTTGCAAAACTCTCAAATTCAATAGAAACTCGCATCTGAAAGCCTTACAGAAAGATACTCAAACGAGAAATGAAAAGATACACAATTGGAATAGTAAAGATACGCAAACGATGTAAAGATACACAATTGGAATAGTAAAGATACGCAAACGATGTAAAGATACTCAGTTTGAAAGAAACACACTCCCACACTTGCAAAACTCTCAAATTCAATAGAAACTCGCATCTGAAAGCCTTACAGAAAGATACTCAAACGAGAAATGAAAAGATACACAATTGGAATAGTAAAGATACGCAAACGATGTAAAGATACACAATTGGAATAGTAAAGATACGCAAACGATGTAAAGATACTCAGTTTGAAAGAAACACACTCCCACACTTGCAAAACTCTCAAATACAATAGAAACTCGCATCAGAAGCCTTACAGAAAGATACTCAAACGAGAAATGAAAAGATACACAATTGGAATAGTAAAGATACGCAAACGATGTAAAGATACACAATTGGAATAGTAAAGATACGCAAACGATGTAAAGATACTCAGTTTGAAAGAAACACACTCCCACACTTGCAAAACTCTCAAATACAATAGAAACTCGCATCAGAAGCCTTACAGAAAGATACTCAAACGAGAAATGAAAAGATACACAATTGGAATAGTAAAGATACGCAAACGATGTAAAGATACTCAGTTTGAAAGAAACACACTCCCACACTTGCAAAACTCTCAAATACAATAGAAACTCGCATCAGAAGCCTTACAGAAAGATACTCAAACGAGAAATGAAAAGATACACAATTGGAATAGTAAAGATACGCAAACGATGTAAAGATACACAATTGGAATAGTAAAGATACGCAAACGATGTAAAGATACTCAGTTTGAAAGAAACACACTCCCACACTTGCAAAACTCTCAAATACAATAGAAACTCGCATCAGAAGCGTTACAGAAAGATACTCAAACGAGAAATGAAAAGATACACAATTGGAATAGTAAAGATACGCAAACGATGTAAAGATACACAATTGGAATAGTAAAGATACGCAAACGATGTAAAGATACTCAGTTTGAAAGAAACACACTCCCACACTTGCAAAACTCTCAAATTCAATAGAAACTCGCATCAGAAGCCTTACAGAAAGATACTCAAACGAGAAATGAAAAGATACACAATTGGAATAGTAAAGATACGAAAACGATGTAAAGATACACAATTGGAATAGTAAAGATACGCAAACGATGTAAAGATACTCAGTTTGAAAGAAACACACTCCCACACTTGCAAAACTCTCAAATACAATAGAAACTCGCATCAGAAGCGTTACAGAAAGATACTCAAACGAGAAATGAAAAGATAAACAATTGGAATAGTAAAGATACGAAAACGATGTAAAGATACACAATTGGAATAGTAAAGATACGCAAACGATGTAAAGATACTCAGTTTGAAAGAAACACACTCCCACACTTGCAAAACTCTCAAATTCAATAGAAACTCGCATCTGAAAGCCTTACAGAAAGATACTCAAACGAGAAATGAAAAGATACACAATTGGAATAGTAAAGATACGCAAACGATGTAAAGATACACAATTGGAATAGTAAAGATACGCAAACGATGTAAAGATACTCAATTTGAAAGAAACACACTCCCACACTTGCAAAACTCTCAAATTCAATAGAAACTCGCATCTGAAAGCCTTACAGAAAGATACTCAAACGAGAAATGAAAAGATACACAATTGGAATAGTAAAGATACGCAAACGATGTAAAGATACACAATTGGAATAGTAAAGATACACAAACGATGTAAAGATACTCAGTTTGAAAGAAACACACTCCCACACTTGCAAAACTCTCAAATACAATAGAAACTCGCATCAGAAGCCTTACAGAAAGATACTCAAACGAGAAATGAAAAGATACACAATTGGAATAGTAAAGATACGCAAACGATGTAAAGATACACAATTGGAATAGTAAAGATACGCAAACGATGTAAAGATACTCAGTTTGAAAGAAACACACTCCCACACTTGCAAAACTCTCAAATTCAATATAAACTCGCATCTGAAAGCCTTACAGAAAGATACTCAAACGAGAAATGAAAAGATACACAATTGGAATAGTAAAGATACGAAAACGATGTAAAGATACACAATTGGAATAGTAAAGATACGCAAACGATGTAAAGATACTCAGTTTGAAAGAAACACACTCCCACACTTGCAAAACTCTCAAATTCAATAGAAACTCGCATCAGAAGCCTTACAGAAAGATACTCAAACGAGAAATGAAAAGATACACAATTGGAACAGTAAAGATACGCAAACGATGTAAAGATACACAATTGGAATAGTAAAGATACGCAAACGATGTAAAGATACTCAGTTTGAAAGAAACACACTCCCACACTTGCAAAACTCTCAAATACAATAGAAACTCGCATCAGAAGCCTTACAGAAAGATACTCAAACGAGAAATGAAAAGATACACAATTGGAATAGTAAAGATACGCAAACGATGTAAAGATACACAATTGGAATAGTAAAGATACGCAAACGATGTAAAGATACTTAGTTTGAAAGAAACACACTCCCACACTTGCAAAACTCTCAAATTCAATAGAAACTCGCATCTGAAAGCCTTACAGAAAGATACTCAAACGAGAAATGAAAAGATACACAATTGGAATAGTAAAGATACGCAAACGATGTAAAGATACACAATTGGAATAGTAAAGATACGCAAACGATGTAAAGATACTCAGTTTGAAAGAAACACACTCCCACACTTGCAAAACTCTCAAATTCAATAGAAACTCGCATCTGAAAGCCTTACAGAAAGATACTCAAACGAGAAATGAAAAGATACACAATTGGAATAGTAAAGATACGCAAACGATGTAAAGATACACAATTGGAATAGTAAAGATACGCAAACGATGTAAAGATACTCAGTTTGAAAGAAACACACTCCCACACTTGCAAAACTCTCAAATACAATAGAAACTCGCATCAGAAGCCTTACAAAAAGATACTCAAACGAGAAATGAAAAGATACACAATTGGAATAGTAAAGATACGCAAACGATGTAAAGATACACAATTGGAATAGTAAAGATACGCAAACGATGTAAAGATACTCAGTTTGAAAGAAACACACTCCCACACTTGCAAAACTCTCAAATACAATAGAAACTCGCATCAGAAGCCTTACAGAAAGATACTCAAACGAGAAATGAAAAGATACACAATTGGAATAGTAAAGATACGCAAACGATGTAAAGATAAACAATTGGAAAAGTAAAGATACGCAAACGATGTAAAGATACTCAGTTTGAAAGAAACACACTCCCACACTTGCAAAACTCTCAAATTCAATAGAAACTCGCATCTGAAAGCCTTACAGAAAGATACTCAAACGAGAAATGAAAAGATACACAATTGGAATAGTAAAGATACGCAAACGATGTAAAGATACACAATTGGAATAGTAAAGATACGCAAACGATGTAAAGATACTCAGTTTGAAAGAAACACACTCCCACACTTGCAAAACTCTCAAATACAATAGAAACTTGCATCAGAAGCCTTACAGAAAGATACTCAAACGAGAAATGAAAAGATACACAATTGGAATAGTAAAGATACGCAAACGATGTAAAGATACTCAGTTTGAAAGAAACACACTCCCACACTTGCAAAACTGTCAAATACAATAGAAACTCGCATCAGAAGCCTTACAGAAAGATACTCAAACGAGAAATGAAAAGATACACAATTGGAATAGTAAAGATACGCAAACGATGTAAAGATACTCAGTTTGAAAGAAACACACTCCCACACTTGCAAAACTCTCAAATACAATAGAAACTCGCATCAGAAGCCTTACAGAAAGATACTCAAACGAGAAATGAAAAGATACACAATTGGAATAGTAAAGATACGCAAACGATGTAAAGATACACAATTGGAATAGTAAAGATACGCAAACGATGTAAAGATACTCAGTTTGAAAGAAACACACTCCCACACTTGCAAAACTCTCAAATACAATAGAAACTCGCATCAGAAGCGTTACAGAAAGATACTCAAACGAGAAATGAAAAGATACACAATTGGAATAGTAAAGATACGCAAACGATGTAAAGATACACAATTGGAATAGTAAAGATACGCAAACGATGTAAAGATACTCAGTTTGAAAGAAACACACTCCCACACTTGCAAAACTCTCAAATTCAATAGAAACTCGCATCAGAAGCCTTACAGAAAGATACTCAAACGAGAAATGAAAAGATACACAATTGGAATAGTAAAGATACGAAAACGATGTAAAGATACACAATTGGAATAGTAAAGATACGCAAACGATGTAAAGATACTCAGTTTGAAAGAAACACACTCCCACACTTGCAAAACTCTCAAATACAATAGAAACTCGCATCAGAAGCGTTACAGAAAGATACTCAAACGAGAAATGAAAAGATACACAATTGGAATAGTAAAGATACGCAAACGATGTAAAGATACACAATTGGAATAGTAAAGATACGCAAACGATGTAAAGATACTTAGTTTGAAAGAAACACACTCCCACACTTGCAAAACTCTCAAATTCAATAGAAACTCGCATCTGAAAGCCTTACAGAAAGATACTCAAACGAGAAATGAAAAGATACACAATTGGAATAGTAAAGATACGCAAACGATGTAAAGATACACAATTGGAATAGTAAAGATACGCAAACGATGTAAAGATACTCAGTTTGAAAGAAACACACTCCCACACTTGCAAAACTCTCAAATTCAATAGAAACTCGCATCTGAAAGCCTTACAGAAAGATACTCAAACGAGAAATGAAAAGATACACAATTGGAATAGTAAAGATACGCAAACGATGTAAAGATACACAATTGGAATAGTAAAGATACGCAAACGATGTAAAGATACTCAGTTTGAAAGAAACACACTCCCACACTTGCAAAACTCTCAAATACAATAGAAACTCGCATCAGAAGCCTTACAGAAAGATACTCAAACGAGAACTGAAAAGATACACAATTGGAATAGTAAAGATACGCAAACGATGTAAAGATACACAATTGGAATAGTAAAGATACGCAAACGATGTAAAGATACTCAGTTTGAAAGAAACACACTCCCACACTTGCAAAACTCTCAAATTCAATATAAACTCGCATCTGAAAGCCTTACAGAAAGATACTCAAACGAGAAATGAAAAGATACACAATTGGAATAGTAAAGATACGCAAACGATGTAAAGATACACAATTGGAATAGTAAAGATACGCAAACGATGTAAAGATACTCAGTTTGAAAGAAACACACTCCCACACTTGCAAAACTCTCAAATTCAATAGAAACTCGCATCAGAAGCCTTACAGAAAGATACTCAAACGAGAAATGAAAAGATACACAATTGGAATAGTAAAGATACGAAAACGATGTAAAGATACACAATTGGAATAGTAAAGATACGCAAACGATGTAAAGATACTCAGTTTGAAAGAAACACACTCCCACACTTGCAAAACTTTCAAATACAATAGAAACTCGCATCAGAAGCCTTACAGAAAGATACTCAAACGAGAAATGAAAAGATACACAATTGGAATAGTAAAGATACGCAAACGATGTAAAGATACTCAGTTTGAAAGAAACACACTCCCACACTTGCAAAACTCTCAAATACAATAGAAACTCGCATCAGAAGCCTTACAGAAAGATACTCAAACGAGAAATGAAAAGATACACAATTGGAATAGTAAAGATACGCAAACGATGTAAAGATACTCAGTTTGAAAGAAACACACTCCCACACTTGCAAAACTCTCAAATACATTAGAAACTCGCATCAGAAGCCTTACAGAAAGATACTCAAACGAGAAATGAAAAGATACACAATTGGAATAGTAAAGATACGCAAACGATGTAAAGATACACAATTGGAATAGTAAAGATACGCAAACGATGTAAAGATACTCAGTTTGAAAGAAACACACTCCCACACTTGCAAAACTCTCAAATTCAATAGAAACTCGCATCTGAAAGCCTTACAGAAAGATACTCAAACGAGAAATGAAAAGATACACAATTGGAATAGTAAAGATACGCAAACGATGTAAAGATACACAATTGGAATAGTAAAGATACGCAAACGATGTAAAGATACTCAGTTTGAAAGAAACACACTCCCACACTTGCAAAACTCTCAAATACAATAGAAACTTGCATCAGAAGCCTTACAGAAAGATACTCAAACGAGAAATGAAAAGATACACAATTGGAATAGTAAAGATACGCAAACGATGTAAAGATACTCAGTTTGAAAGAAACACACTCCCACACTTGCAAAACTGTCAAATACAATAGAAACTCGCATCAGAAGCCTTACAGAAAGATACTCAAACGAGAAATGAAAAGATACACAATTGGAATAGTAAAGATACGCAAACGATGTAAAGATACTCAGTTTGAAAGAAACACACTCCCACACTTGCAAAACTCTCAAATACAATAGAAACTCGCATCAGAAGCCTTACAGAAAGATACTCAAACGAGAAATGAAAAGATACACAATTGGAATAGTAAAGATACGCAAACGATGTAAAGATACACAATTGGAATAGTAAAGATACGCAAACGATGTAAAGATACTCAGTTTGAAAGAAACACACTCCTACACTTGCAAAACTCTCAAATACAATAGAAACTCGCATCAGAAGCCTTACAGAAAGATACTCAAACGAGAAATGAAAAGATACACAATTGGAATAGTAAAGATACGCAAACGATGTAAAGATACACAATTGGAATAGTAAAGATACGCAAACGATGTAAAGATACTCAGTTTGAAAGAAACACACTCCCACACTTGTAAAACTCTCAAATACAATAGAAACTCGCATCAGAAGCCTTACAGAAAGATACTCAAACGAGAAATGAAAAGATACACAATTGGAATAGTAAAGATACGCAAACGATGTAAACATACTCAGTTTGAAAGAAACACACTCCCACACTTGCAAAACTCTCAAATTCAATAGAAACTCGCATCTGAAAGCCTTATAGAAAGATACTCAAACGAGAAATGAAAAGATACACAATTGGAACAGTAAAGATACGCAAACGATGTAAAGATACACAATTGGAATAGTAAAGATACGCAAACGATGTAAAGATACTCAGTTTGAAAGAAACACACTCCCACACTTGCAAAACTCTCAAATTCAATAGAAACTCGCATCAGAAGCCTTACAGAAAGATTAGCAAACGAGAAATGAAAAGATACACAATTGGAATAGTAAAGATACGCAAACGATGTAAAGATACTCAGTTTGAAAGAAACACACTCCCACACTTGCAAAACTCTCAAATACAATAGAAACTCGCATCAGAAGCCTTACAGAAAGATACTCAAACGAGAAATGAAAAGATACACAATTGGAATAGTAAAGATACGCAAACGATGTAAAGATACACAATTGGAATAGTAAAGATACGCAAACGATGTAAAGATACTCAGTTTGAAAGAAACACACTCCTACACTTGCAAAACTCTCAAATACAATAGAAACTCGCATCAGAAGCCTTACAGAAAGATACTCAAACGAGAAATGAAAAGATACACAATTGGAATAGTAAAGATACGCAAACGATGTAAAGATACACAATTGGAATAGTAAAGATACGCAAACGATGTAAAGATACTCAGTTTGAAAGAAACACACTCCCACACTTGTAAAACTCTCAAATACAATAGAAACTCGCATCAGAAGCCTTACAGAAAGATACTCAAACGAGAAATGAAAAGATACACAATTGGAATAGTAAAGATACGCAAACGATGTAAACATACTCAGTTTGATAGAAACACACTCCCACACTTGCAAAACTCTCAAATTCAATAGAAACTCGCATCTGAAAGCCTTATAGAAAGATACTCAAACGAGAAATGAAAAGATACACAATTGGAACAGTAAAGATACGCAAACGATGTAAAGATACACAATTGGAATAGTAAAGATACGCAAACGATGTAAAGATACTCAGTTTGAAAGAAACACACTCCCACACTTGCAAAACTCTCAAATTCAATAGAAACTCGCATCAGAAGCCTTACAGAAAGATACTCAAACGAGAAATGAAAAGATACACAATTGGAATAGTAAAGATACGCAAACGATGTAAAGATACACAATTGGAATAGTAAAGATATGCAAACGATGTAAAGATACTCAGTTTGAAAGAAACACACTCCCACATTTGCAAAACTCTCAAATTCAATAGAAACTCGCATCCGAAAGCCTTACAGAAAGATACTCAAACGAGAAATGAAAAGATACACAATTGGAATAGTAAAGATACGCAAACGATGTAAAGATACACAATTGGAATAGTAAAGATACGCAAACGATGTAAAGATACTCAGTTTGAAAGAAACACACTCCCACACTTGCAAAACTCTCAAATACAATAGAAACTCGCATCAGAAGCCTTACAGAAAGATACTCAAACGAGAAATGAAAAGATACACAATTGGAATAGTAAAGATACGCAAACGATGTAAAGATACACAATTGGAATAGTAAAGATACGCAAACGATGTAAAGATACTCAGTTTGAAAGAAACACACTCCCACACTTGCAAAACTCTCAAATTCAATAGAAACTCGCATCAGAAGCCTTACAGAAAGATACTCAAACGAGAAATGAAAAGATACACAATTGGAATAGTAAAGATACGCAAACGATGTAAAGATACTCAGTTTGAAAGAAACACACTCCCACACTTGCAAAACTCTCAAATACAATAGAAACTCGCATCAGAAGCCTTACAGAAAGATACTCAAACGAGAAATGAAAAGATACACAATTGGAATAGTAAAGATACGCAAACGATGTAAAGATACACAATTGGAATAGTAAAAATACGCAAACGATGTAAAGATACTCAGTTTGAAAGAAACACACTCCCACACTTGCAAAACTCTCAAATTCAATAGAAACTCGCATCTAAAAGCCTTACAGAAAGATACTCAAACGAGAAATGAAAAGATACACAATTGGAATAGTAAAGATACGCAAACGATGTAAAGATACACAATTGGAATAGTAAAGATACGCAAACGATGTAAAGATACTCAGTTTGAAAGAAACACACTCCCACACTTGCAAAACTCTCAAATACAATAGAAACTCGCATCAGAAGCCTTACAGAAAGATACTCAAACGAGAAATGAAAAGATACACAATTGGAATAGTAAAGATACGCAAACGATGTAAAGATACACAATTGGAATAGTAAAGATACGCAAACGATGTAAAGATACACAATTGGAATAGTAAAGATACGCAAACGATGTAAAGATACTCAGTTTGAAAGAAACACACTCCCACACTTGCAAAACTCTCAAATACAATAGAAACTCGCATCAGAAGCCTTACAGAAAGATACTCAAACGAGAAATGAAAAGATACACAATTGGAATAGTAAAGATACGCAAACGATGTAAAGATACACAATTGGAATAGTAAAAATACGCAAACGATGTAAAGATACTCAGTTTGAAAGAAACACACTCCCACACTTGCAAAACTCTCAAATACAATAGAAACTCGCATCAGAAGCCTTACAGAAAGATACTCAAACGAGAAATGAAAAGATACACAATTGGAATAGTAAAGATACGCAAACGATGTAAAGATACACAATTGGAATAGTAAAAATACGCAAACGATGTAAAGATACTCAGTTTGAAAGAAACACACTCCCACACTTGCAAAACTCTCAAATTCAATAGAAACTCGCATCTAAAAGCCTTACAGAAAGATACTCAAACGAGAAATGAAAAGATACACAATTGGAATAGTAAAGATACGCAAACGATGTAAAGATACACAATTGGAATAGTAAAGATACGCAAACGATGTAAAGATACTCAGTTTGAAAGAAACACACTCCCACACTTGCAAAACTCTCAAATACAATAGAAACTCGCATCAGAAGCCTTACAGAAAGATACTCAAACGAGAAATGAAAAGATACACAATTGGAATAGTAAAGATACGCAAACGATGTAAAGATACACAATTGGAATAGTAAAGATACGCAAACGATGTAAAGATACACAATTGGAATAGTAAAGATACGCAAACGATGTAAAGATACTCAGTTTGAAAGAAACACACTCCCACACTTGCAAAACTCTCAAATACAATAGAAACTCGCATCAGAAGCCTTACAGAAAGATACTCAAACGAGAAATGAAAAGATACACAATTGGAATAGTAAAGATACGCAAACGATGTAAAGATACACAATTGGAATAGTAAAAATACGCAAACGATGTAAAGATACTCAGTTTGAAAGAAACACACTCCCACACTTGCAAAACTCTCAAATTCAATAGAAACTCGCATCTAAAAGCCTTACAGAAAGATACTCAAACGAGAAATGAAAAGATACACAATTGGAATAGTAAAGATACGCAAACGATGTAAAGATACACAATTGGAATAGTAAAGATACGCAAACGATGTAAAGATACTCAGTTTGAAAGAAACACACTCCCACACTTGCAAAACTCTCAAATTCAATAGAAACTCGCATCCGAAAGCCTTACAGAAAGATACTCAAACGAGAAATGAAAAGATACACAATTGGAATAGTAAAGATACGCAAACGTTGTAAAGATACTCAGTTTGAAAGAAACACACTCCCACACTTGCAAAACTCTCAAATTCAATAGAAACTCGCATCTAAAAGCCTTACAGAAAGATACTCAAACGAGAAATGAAAAGATACACAATTGGAATAGTAAAGATACGCAAACGATGTAAAGATACACAATTGGAATAGTAAAGATACGCAAACGATGTAAAGATACTCAGTTTGAAAGAAACACACTCCCACACTTGCAAAACTCTCAAATACAATAGAAACTCGCATCAGAAGCCTTACAGAAAGATACTCAAACGAGAAATGAAAAGATACACAATTGGAATAGTAAAGATACGCAAACGATGTAAAGATACACAATTGGAATAGTAAAGATACGCAAACGATGTAAAGATACTCAGTTTGAAAGAAACACACTCCCACACTTGCAAAACTCTCAAATACAATAGAAACTCGCATCAGAAGCCTTACAGAAAGATACTCAAACGAGAAATGAAAAGATACACAATTGGAATAGTAAAGATACGCAAACGATGTAAAGATACACAATTGGAATAGTAAAAATACGCAAACGATGTAAAGATACTCAGTTTGAAAGAAACACACTCCCACACTTGCAAAACTCTCAAATTCAATAGAAACTCGCATCTAAAAGCCTTACAGAAAGATACTCAAACGAGAAATGAAAAGATACACAATTGGAATAGTAAAGATACGCAAACGATGTAAAGATACACAATTGGAATAGTAAAAATACGCAAACGATGTAAAGATACTCAGTTTGAAAGAAACACACTCCCACACTTGCAAAACTCTCAAATTCAATAGAAACTCGCATCCGAAAGCCTTACAGAAAGATACTCAAACGAGAAATGAAAAGATACACAATTGGAATAGTAAAGATACGCAAACGATGTAAAGATACACAATTGGAATAGTAAAGATACGCAAACGATGTAAAGATACTCAGTTTGAAAGAAACACACTCCCACACTTGCAAAACTCTCAAATACAATAGAAACTCGCATCAGAAGCCTTACAGAAAGATACTCAAACGAGAAATGAAAAGATACACAATTGGAATAGTAAAGATACGCAAACGATGTAAAGATACACAATTGGAATAGTAAAGATACGCAAACGATGTAAAGATACTCAGTTTGAAAGAAACACACTCCCACACTTGCAAAACTCTCAAATTCAATAGAAACTCGCATCCGAAAGCCTTACAGAAAGATACTCAAACGAGAAATGAAAAGATACACAATTGGAATAGTAAAGATACGCAAACGATGTAAAGATACACAATTAGAATAGTAAAGATACGCAAACGATGTAAAGATACTCAGTTTGAAAGAAACACACTCCCACACTTGCAAAACTCTCAAATACAATAGAAACTCGCATCAGAAGCCTTACAGAAAGATACTCAAACGAGAAATGAAAAGATACACAATTGGAATAGTAAAGATACGCAAACGATGTAAAGATACACAATTGGAATAGTAAAGATACGCAAACGATGTAAAGATACTCAGTTTGAAAGAAACACACTCCCACACTTGCAAAACTCTCAAATTCAATAGAAACTCGCATCAGAAGCCTTACAGAAAGATACTCAAACGAGAAATGAAAAGATACACAATTGGAATAGTAAAGATACGCAAACGATGTAAAGATACTCAGTTTGAAAGAAACACACTCCCACACTTGCAAAACTCTCAAATACAATAGAAACTCGCATCAGAAGCCTTACAGAAAGATACTCAAACGAGAAATGAAAAGATACACAATTGGAATAGTAAAGATACGCAAACGATGTAAAGATACACAATTGGAATAGTAAAGATACGCAAACGATGTAAAGATACTCAGTTTGAAAGAAACACACTCCTACACTTGCAAAACTCTCAAATACAATAGAAACTCGCATCAGAAGCCTTACAGAAAGATACTCAAACGAGAAATGAAAAGATACACAATTGGAATAGTAAAGATACGCAAACGATGTAAAGATACACAATTGGAATAGTAAAGATACGCAAACGATGTAAAGATACTCAGTTTGAAAGAAACACACTCCCACACTTGCAATACTGTCAAATACAATAGAAACTCGCATCAGAAGCCTTACAGAAAGATACTCAAACGAGAAATGAAAAGATACACAATTGGAATAGTAAAGATACGCAAACGATGTAAAGATACTCAGTTTGAAAGAAACACACTCCCACACTTGCAAAACTCTCAAATACAATAGAAACTCGCATCAGAAGCCTTACAGAAAGATACTCAAACGAGAAATGAAAAGATACACAATTGGAATAGTAAAGATACGCAAACGATGTAAAGATACACAATTGGAATAGTAAAGATACGCAAACGATGTAAAGATACACAATTGGAATAGTAAAGATACGCAAACGATGTAAAGATACTCAGTTTGAAAGAAACACACTCCCACACTTGCAAAACTCTCAAATACAATAGAAACTCGCATCAGAAGCCTTACAGAAAGATACTCAAACGAGAAATGAAAAGATACACAATTGGAATAGTAAAGATACGCAAACGATGTAAAGATACACAATTGGAATAGTAAAAATACGCAAACGATGTAAAGATACTCAGTTTGAAAGAAACACACTCCCACACTTGCAAAACTCTCAAATTCAATAGAAACTCGCATCTAAAAGCCTTACAGAAAGATACTCAAACGAGAAATGAAAAGATACACAATTGGAATAGTAAAGATACGCAAACGATGTAAAGATACACAATTGGAATAGTAAAGATACGCAAACGATGTAAAGATACTCAGTTTGAAAGAAACACACTCCCACACTTGCAAAACTCTCAAATACAATAGAAACTCGCATCAGAAGCCTTACAGAAAGATACTCAAACGAGAAATGAAAAGATACACAATTGGAATAGTAAAGATACGCAAACGATGTAAAGATACACAATTGGAATAGTAAAGATACGCAAACGATGTAAAGATACACAATTGGAATAGTAAAGATACGCAAACGATGTAAAGATACTCAGTTTGAAAGAAACACACTCCCACACTTGCAAAACTCTCAAATACAATAGAAACTCGCATCAGAAGCCTTACAGAAAGATACTCAAACGAGAAATGAAAAGATACACAATTGGAATAGTAAAGATACGCAAACGATGTAAAGATACACAATTGGAATAGTAAAAATACGCAAACGATGTAAAGATACTCAGTTTGAAAGAAACACACTCCCACACTTGCAAAACTCTCAAATTCAATAGAAACTCGCATCTAAAAGCCTTACAGAAAGATACTCAAACGAGAAATGAAAAGATACACAATTGGAATAGTAAAGATACGCAAACGATGTAAAGATACACAATTGGAATAGTAAAAATACGCAAACGATGTAAAGATACTCAGTTTGAAAGAAACACACTCCCACACTTGCAAAACTCTCAAATTCAATAGAAACTCGCATCCGAAAGCCTTACAGAAAGATACTCAAACGAGAAATGAAAAGATACACAATTGGAATAGTAAAGATACGCAAACGTTGTAAAGATACTCAGTTTGAAAGAAACACACTCCCACACTTGCAAAACTCTCAAATACAATAGAAACTCGCATCTAAAAGCCTTACAGAAAGATACTCAAACGAGAAATGAAAAGATACACAATTGGAATAGTAAAGATACGCAAACGATGTAAAGATACACAATTGGAATAGTAAAGATACGCAAACGATGTAAAGATACTCAGTTTGAAAGAAACACACTCCCACACTTGCAAAACTCTCAAATACAATAGAAACTCGCATCAGAAGCCTTACAGAAAGATACTCAAACGAGAAATGAAAAGATACACAATTGGAATAGTAAAGATACGCAAACGATGTAAAGATACACAATTGGAATAGTAAAGATACGCAAACGATGTAAAGATACTCAGTTTGAAAGAAACACACTCCCACACTTGCAAAACTCTCAAATACAATAGAAACTCGCATCAGAAGCCTTACAGAAAGATACTCAAACGAGAAATGAAAAGATACACAATTGGAATAGTAAAGATACGCAAACGATGTAAAGATACACAATTGGAATAGTAAAAATACGCAAACGATGTAAAGATACTCAGTTTGAAAGAAACACACTCCCACACTTGCAAAACTCTCAAATTCAATAGAAACTCGCATCTAAAAGCCTTACAGAAAGATACTCAAACGAGAAATGAAAAGATACACAATTGGAATAGTAAAGATACGCAAACGATGTAAAGATACACAATTGGAATAGTAAAAATACTCAAACGATGTAAAGATACTCAGTTTGAAAGAAACACACTCCCACACTTGCAAAACTCTCAAATTCAATAGAAACTCGCATCCGAAAGCCTTACAGAAAGATACTCAAACGAGAAATGAAAAGATACACAATTGGAATAGTAAAGATACGCAAACGATGTAAAGATACACAATTGGAATAGTAAAGATACGCAAACGATGTAAAGATACTCAGTTTGAAAGAAACACACTCCCACACTTGCAAAACTCTCAAATACAATAGAAACTCGCATCAGAAGCCTTACAGAAAGATACTCAAACGAGAAATGAAAAGATACACAATTGGAATAGTAAAGATACGCAAACGATGTAAAGATACACAATTGGAATAGTAAAGATACGCAAACGATGTAAAGATACTCAGTTTGAAAGAAACACACTCCCACACTTGCAAAACTCTCAAATTCAATAGAAACTCGCATCCGAAAGCCTTACAGAAAGATACTCAAACGAGAAATGAAAAGATACACAATTGGAATAGTAAAGATACGCAAACGATGTAAAGATACACAATTAGAATAGTAAAGATACGCAAACGATGTAAAGATACTCAGTTTGAAAGAAACACACTCCCACACTTGCAAAACTCTCAAATACAATAGAAACTCGCATCAGAAGCCTTACAGAAAGATACTCAAACGAGAAATGAAAAGATACACAATTGGAATAGTAAAGATACGCAAACGATGTAAAGATACACAATTGGAATAGTAAAGATACGCAAACGATGTAAAGATACTCAGTTTGAAAGAAACACACTCCCACACTTGCAAAACTCTCAAATTCAATAGAAACTCGCATCAGAAGCCTTACAGAAAGATACTCAAACGAGAAATGAAAAGATACACAATTGGAATAGTAAAGATACGCAAACGATGTAAAGATACTCAGTTTGAAAGAAACACACTCCCACACTTGCAAAACTCTCAAATACAATAGAAACTCGCATCAGAAGCCTTACAGAAAGATACTCAAACGAGAAATGAAAAGATACACAATTGGAATAGTAAAGATACGCAAACGATGTAAAGATACACAATTGGAATAGTAAAGATACGCAAACGATGTAAAGATACTCAGTTTGAAAGAAACACACTCCTACACTTGCAAAACTCTCAAATACAATAGAAACTCGCATCAGAAGCCTTACAGAAAGATACTCAAACGAGAAATGAAAAGATACACAATTGGAATAGTAAAGATACGCAAACGATGTAAAGATACACAATTGGAATAGTAAAGATACGCAAACGATGTAAAGATACTCAGTTTGAAAGAAACACACTCCCACACTTGCAATACTGTCAAATACAATAGAAACTCGCATCAGAAGCCTTACAGAAAGATACTCAAACGAGAAATGAAAAGATACACAATTGGAATAGTAAAGATACGCAAACGATGTAAAGATACTCAGTTTGAAAGAAACACACTCCCACACTTGCAAAACTCTCAAATACAATAGAAACTCGCATCAGAAGCCTTACAGAAAGATACTCAAACGAGAAATGAAAAGATACACAATTGGAATAGTAAAGATACGCAAACGATGTAAAGATACACAATTGGAATAGTAAAGATACGCAAACGATGTAAAGATACTCAGTTTGAAAGAAACACACTCCTACACTTGCAAAACTCTCAAATACAATAGAAACTCGCATCAGAAGCCTTACAGAAAGATACTCAAACGAGAAATGAAAAGATACACAATTGGAATAGTAAAGATACGCAAACGATGTAAAGATACACAATTGGAATAGTAAAGATACGCAAACGATGTAAAGATACTCAGTTTGAAAGAAACACACTCCCACACTTGTAAAACTCTCAAATACAATAGAAACTCGCATCAGAAGCCTTACAGAAAGATACTCAAACGAGAAATGAAAAGATACACAATTGGAATAGTAAAGATACGCAAACGATGTAAAGATACTCAGTTTGAAAGAAACACACTCCCACACTTGCAAAACTGTCAAATACAATAGAAACTCGCATCAGAAGCCTTACAGAAAGATACTCAAACGAGAAATGAAAAGATACACAATTGGAATAGTAAAGATACGCAAACGATGTAAAGATACTCAGTTTGAAAGAAACACACTCCCACACTTGCAAAACTCTCAAATACAATAGAAACTCGCATCAGAAGCCTTACAGAAAGATACTCAAACGAGAAATGAAAAGATACACAATTGGAATAGTAAAGATACGCAAACGATGTAAAGATACACAATTGGAATAGTAAAGATACGCAAACGATGTAAAGATACTCAGTTTGAAAGAAACACACTCCCACACTTGCAAAACTCTCAAATACAATAGAAACTCGCATCAGAAGCCTTACAGAAAGATACTCAAACGAGAAATGAAAAGATACACAATTGGAATAGTAAAGATACGCAAACGATGTATAGATACACAATTGGAATAGTAAAGATATGCAAACGATGTAAAGATACTCAGTTTGAAAGAAACACACTCCCACACTTGCAAAACTCTCAAATTCAATAGAAACTCGCATCCGAAAGCCTTACAGAAAGATACTCAAACGAGAAATGAAAAGATACACAATTGGAATAGTAAAGATACGCAAACGATGTAAAGATACACAATTAGAATAGTAAAGATACGCAAACGATGTAAAGATACTCAGTTTGAAAGAAACACACTCCCACACTTGCAAAACTCTCAAATACAAAAGAAACTCGCATCAGAAGCCTTACAGAAAGATACTCAAACGAGAAATGAAAAGATACACAATTGGAATAGTAAAGATACGCAAACGATGTAAAGATACACAATTGGAATAGTAAAGATACGCAAACGATGTAAAGATACTCAGTTTGAAAGAAACACACTCCCACACTTGCAAAACTCTCAAATTCAATAGAAACTCGCATCAGAAGCCTTACAGAAAGATACTCAAACGAGAAATGAAAAGATACACAATTGGAATAGTAAAGATACGCAAACGATGTAAAGATACTCAGTTTGAAAGAAACACACTCCCACACTTGCAAAACTCTCAAATACAATAGAAACTCGCATCAGAAGCCTTACAGAAAGATACTCAAACGAGAAATGAAAAGATACACAATTGGAATAGTAAAGATACGCTAACGATGTAAAGATACACAATTGGAATAGTAAAGATACGCAAACGATGTAAAGATACTCAGTTTGAAAGAAACACACTCCTACACTTGCAAAACTCTCAAATACAATAGAAACTCGCATCAGAAGCCTTACAGAAAGATACTCAAACGAGAAATGAAAAGATACACAATTGGAATAGTAAAGATACGCAAACGATGTAAAGATACACAATTGGAATAGTAAAGATACGCAAACGATGTAAAGATACTCAGTTTGAAAGAAACACACTCCCACACTTGCAATACTGTCAAATACAATAGAAACTCGCATCAGAAGCCTTACAGAAAAATACTCAAACGAGAAATGAAAAGATACACAATTGGAATAGTAAAGATACGCAAACGATGTAAAGATACTCAGTTTGAAAGAAACACACTCCCACACTTGCAAAACTCTCAAATACAATAGAAACTCGCATCAGAAGCCTTACAGAAAGATACTCAAACGAGAAATGAAAAGATACACAATTGGAATAGTAAAGATACGCAAACGATGTAAAGATACACAATTGGAATAGTAAAGATACGCAAACGATGTAAAGATACTCAGTTTGAAAGAAACACACTCCTACACTTGCAAAACTCTCAAATACAATAGAAACTCGCATCAGAAGCCTTACAGAAAGATACTCAAACGAGAAATGAAAAGATACACAATTGGAATAGTAAAGATACGCAAACGATGTAAAGATACACAATTGGAATAGTAAAGATACGCAAACGATGTAAAGATACTCAGTTTGAAAGAAACACACTCCCACACTTGTAAAACTCTCAAATACAATAGAAACTCGCATCAGAAGCCTTACAGAAAGATACTCAAACGAGAAATGAAAAGATACACAATTGGAATAGTAAAGATACGCAAACGATGTAAAGATACTCAGTTTGAAAGAAACACACTCTCACACTTGCAAAACTGTCAAATACAATAGAAACTCGCATCAGAAGCCTTACAGAAAGATACTCAAACGAGAAATGAAAAGATACACAATTGGAATAGTAAAGATACGCAAACGATGTAAAGATACTCAGTTTGAAAGAAACACACTCCCACACTTGCAAAACTCTCAAATACAATAGAAACTCGCATCAGAAGCCTTACATAAAGATACTCAAACGAGAAATGAAAAGATACACAATTGGAATAGTAAAGATACGCAAACGATGTAAAGATACACAATTGGAATAGTAAAGATACGCAAACGATGTAAAGATACTCAGTTTGAAAGAAACACACTCCCACACTTGCAAAACTCTCAAATACAATAGAAACTCGCATCAGAAGCCTTACAGAAAGATACTCAAACGAGAAATGAAAAGATACACAATTGGAATAGTAAAGATACGCAAACGATGTAAAGATACACAATTGGAATAGTAAAGATACGCAAACGATGTAAAGATACTCAGTTTGAAAGAAACACACTCCCACACTTGCAAAACTCTCAAATACAATAGAAACTCGCATCAGAAGCCTTACAGAAAGATACTCAAACGAGAAATGAAAAGATACACAATTGGAATAGTAAAGATACGCAAACGATGTAAAGATACACAATTGGAATAGTAAAGATACGCAAACGATGTAAAGATACTCAGTTTGAAAGAAACACACTCCCACACTTGTAAAACTCTCAAATACAATAGAAACTCGCATCAGAAGCCTTACAGAAAGATACTCAAACGAGAAATGAAAAGATACACAATTGGAATAGTAAAGATACGCAAACGATGTAAAGATACTCAGTTTGAAAGAAACACACTCCCACACTTGCAAAACTGTCAAATACAATAGAAACTCGCATCAGAAGCCTTACAGAAAGATACTCAAACGAGAAATGAAAAGATACACAATTGGAATAGTAAAGATACGCAAACGATGTAAAGATACTCAGTTTGAAAGAAACACACTCCCACACTTGCAAAACTCTCAAATACAATAGAAACTCGCATCAGAAGCCTTACAGAAAGATACTCAAACGAGAAATGAAAAGATACACAATTGGAATAGTAAAGATACGCAAACGATGTAAAGATACACAATTGGAATAGTAAAGATACGCAAACGATGTAAAGATACTCAGTTTGAAAGAAACACACTCCCACACTTGCAAAATTCTCAAATACAATAGAAACTCGCATCAGAAGCTTTACAGAAAGATACTCAAACGAGAAATGAAAAGATACACAATTGGAATCGTAAAGATACGCAAACGATGTAAAGATACACAATTGGAATAGTAAAGATACGCAAACGATGTAAAGATACTCAGTTTGAAAGAAACACACTCCCACACTTGCAAAACTCTCAAATACAATAGAAACTTGCATCGGAAGCCTTACAGAAAGATACTCAAACGAGAAATGAAAAGATACACAATTGGAATAGTAAAGATACGCAAACGATGTAAAGATACTCAGTTTGAAAGAAACACACTCCCACACTTGCAATATTGTCAAATACAATAGAAACTCGCATCAGAAGCCTTACAGAAAGATACTCAAACGAGAAATGAAAAGATACACAATTGGAATAGTAAAGATACGCAAACGATGTAAAGATACTCAGTTTGAAAGAAACACACTCCCACACTTGCAAAACTCTCAAATACAATAGAAACTCGCATCAGAAGCCTTACAGAAAGATACTCAAACGAGAAATGAAAAGATACACAATTGGAATAGTAAAGATACGCAAACGATGTAAAGATACACAATTGGAATAGTAAAGATACGCAAACGATGTAAAGATACTCAGTTTGAAAGAAACACACTCCTACACTTGCAAAACTCTCAAATACAATAGAAACTCGCATCAGAAGCCTTACAGAAAGATACTCAAACGAGAAATGAAAAGATACACAATTGGAATAGTAAAGATACGCAAACGATGTAAAGATACACAATTGGAATAGTAAAGATACGCAAACGATGTAAAGATACTCAGTTTGAAAGAAACACACTCCCACACTTGTAAAACTCTCAAATACAATAGAAACTCGCATCAGAAGCCTTACAGAAAGATACTCAAACGAGAAATGAAAAGATACACAATTGGAATAGTAAAGATACGCAAACGATGTAAAGATACTCAGTTTGAAAGAAACACACTCCCACACTTGCAAAACTGTCAAATACAATAGAAACTCGCATCAGAAGCCTTACAGAAAGATACTCAAACGAGAAATGAAAAGATACACAATTGGAATAGTAAAGATACGCAAACGATGTAAAGATACTCAGTTTGAAAGAAACACACTCCCACACTTGCAAAACTCTCAAATACAATAGAAACTCGCATCAGAAGCCTTACAGAAAGATACTCAAACGAGAAATGAAAAGATACACAATTGGAATAGTAAAGATACTCAAACGATGTAAAGATACACAATTGGAATAGTAAAGATACGCAAACGATGTAAAGATACTCAGTTTGAAAGAAACACACTCCCACACTTGCAAAACTCTCAAATTCAATAGAAACTCGCATCAGAAGCCTTACAGAAAGATACTCAAACGAGAAATGAAAAGATACACAATTGGAATAGTAAAGATACGCAAACGATGTAAAGATACTCAGTTTGAAAGAAACACACTCCCACACTTGCAAAACTCTCAAATACAATAGAAACTCGCATCAGAAGCCTTACAGAAAGATACTCAAACGAGAAATGAAAAGATACACAATTGGAATAGTAAAGATACGCAAACGATGTAAAGATACACAATTGGAATAGTAAAGATACGCAAACGATGTAAAGATACTCAGTTTGAAAGAAACACACTCCCACACTTGCAAAACTCTCAAATACAATAGAAACTCGCATCAGAAGCCTTACAGAAAGATACTCAAACGAGAAATGAAAAGATACACAATTGGAATAGTAAAGATACGCAAACGATGTAAAGATACACAATTGGAATAGTAAAGATACGCAAACGATGTAAAGATACTCAGTTTGAAAGAAACACACTCCCACACTTGCAAAACTCTCAAATTCAATAGAAACTCGCATCAGAAGCCTTACAGAAAGATACTCAAACGAGAAATGAAAAGATACACAATTGGAATAGTAAAGATACGCAAACGATGTAAAGATACTCAGTTTGAAAGAAACACACTCCCACACTTGCAAAACTCTCAAATACAATAGAAACTCGCATCAGAAGCCTTACAGAAAGATACTTAAACGAGAAATGAAAAGATACACAATTGGAATAGTAAAGATACGCAAACGATGTAAAGATAAACAATTGGAATAGTAAAAATACGCAAACGATGTAAAGATACTCAGTTTGAAAGAAACACACTCCCACACTTGCAAAACTCTCAAATTCAATAGAAACTCGCATCTAAAAGCCTTACAGAAAGATACTCAAACGAGAAATGAAAAGATACACAATTGGAATAGTAAAGATACGCAAACGATGTAAAGATACACAATTGGAATAGTAAAGATACGCAAACGATGTAAAGATACTCAGTTTGAAAGAAACACACTCCCACACTTGCAAAACTCTCAAATACAATAGAAACTCGCATCAGAAGCCTTACAGAAAGATACTCAAACGAGAAATGAAAAGATACACAATTGGAATAGTAAAGATACGCAAACGATGTAAAGATACACAATTGGAATAGTAAAGATACGCAAACGATGTAAAGATACTCAGTTTGAAAGAAACACACTCCCACACTTGCAAAACTCTCAAATACAATAGAAACTCGCATCAGAAGCCTTACAGAAAGATACTCAAACGAGAAATGAAAAGATACACAATTGGAATTGTAAAGATACGCAAACGATGTAAAGATACACAATTGGAATAGTAAAAATACGCAAACGATGTAAAGATACTCAGTTTGAAAGAAACACACTCCCACACTTGCAAAACTCTCAAATACAATAGAAACTCGCATCAGAAGCCTTACAGAAAGATACTCAAACGAGAAATGAAAAGATACACAATTGGAATAGTAAAGATACGCAAACGATGTAAAGATACACAATTGGAATAGTAAAGATACGCAAACGATGTAAAGATACTCAGTTTGAAAGAAACACACTCCCACACTTGTAAAACTCTCAAATACAATAGAAACTCGCATCAGAAGCCTTACAGAAAGATACTCAAACGAGAAATGAAAAGATACACAATTGGAATAGTAAAGATACGCAAACGATATAAAGATACTCAGTTTGAAAGAAACACACTCCCACACTTGCAAAACTGTCAAATACAATAGAAACTCGCATCAGAAGCCTTACAGAAAGATACTCAAACGAGAAATGAAAAGATACACAATTGGAATAGTAAAGATACGCAAACGATGTAAAGATACTCAGTTTGAAAGAAACACACTCCCACACTTGCAAAACTCTCAAATACAATAGAAACTCGCATCAGAAGCCTTACAGAAAGATACTCAAACGAGAAATGAAAAGATACACAATTGGAATAGTAAAGATACGCAAACGATGTAAAGATACACAATTGGAATAGTAAAGATATGCAAACGATGTAAAGATACTCAGTTTGAAAGAAACACACTCCCACACTTGCAAAACTCTCAAATTCAATAGAAACTCGCATCCGAAAGCCTTACAGAAAGATACTCAAACGAGAAATGAAAAGATACACAATTGGAATAGTAAAGATACGCAAACGATGTAAAGATACACAATTGGAATAGTAAAGATACGCAAACGATGTAAAGATACTCAGTTTGAAAGAAACACACTCCCACACTTGCAAAACTCTCAAATACAATAGAAACTCGCATCAGAAGCCTTACAGAAAGATACTCAAACGAGAAATGAAAAGATACACAATTGGAATAGTAAAGATACGCAAACGATGTAAAGATACACAATTGGAATAGTAAAGATACGCAAACGATGTAAAGATACTCAGTTTGAAAGAAACACACTCCCACACTTGCAAAACTCTCAAATTCAATAGAAACTCGCATCAGAAGCCTTACAGAAAGATACTCAAACGAGAAATGAAAAGATACACAATTGGAATAGTAAAGATACGCAAACGATGTAAAGATACTCAGTTTGAAAGAAACACAGTCCCACACTTGCAAAACTCTCAAATACAATAGAAACTTGCATCGGAAGCCTTACAGAAAGATACTCAAACGAGAAATGAAAAGATACACAATTGGAATAGTAAAGATACGCAAACGATGTAAAGATACTCAGTTTGAAAGAAACACACTCCCACACTTGCAATATTGTCAAATACAATAGAAACTCGCATCAGAAGCCTTACAGAAAGATACTCAAACGAGAAATGAAAAGATACACAATTGGAATAGTAAAGATACGCAAACGATGTAAAGATACTCAGTTTGAAAGAAACACACTCCCACACTTGCAAAACTCTCAAATACAATAGAAACTCGCATCAGAAGCCTTACAGAAAGATACTCAAACGAGAAATGAAAAGATACACAATTGGAATAGTAAAGATACGCAAACGATTAAAGATACACAATTGGAATAGTAAAGATACGCAAACGATGTAAAGATACTCAGTTTGAAAGAAACACACTCCCACACTTGCAAAACTCTCAAATACAATAGAAACTCGCATCAGAAGCCTTACAGAAAGATACTCAAACGAGAAATGAAAAGATACACAATTGGAATAGTAAAGATACGCAAACGATGTAAAGATACACAATTGGAATAGTAAAGATACGCAAACGATGTAAAGATACTCAGTTTGAAAGAAACACACTCCCACACTTGTAAAACTCTCAAATACAATAGAAACTCGCATCAGAAGCCTTACAGAAAGATACTCAAACGAGAAATGAAAAGATACACAATTGGAATAGTAAAGATACGCAAACGATGTAAAGATACTCAGTTTGAAAGAAACACACTCCCACACTTGCAAAACTGTCAAATACAATAGAAACTCGCATCAGAAGCCTTACAGAAAGATACTCAAACGAGAAATGAAAAGATACACAATTGGAATAGTAAAGATACGCAAACGATGTAAAGATACTCAGTTTGAAAGAAACACACTCCCACACTTGCAAAACTCTCAAATACAATAGAAACTCGCATCAGAAGCCTTACAGAAAGATACTCAAACGAGAAATGAAAAGATACACAATTGGAATAGTAAAGATACGCAAACGATGTAAAGATACACAATTGGAATAGTAAAGATACGCAAACGATGTAAAGATACTCAGTTTGAAAGAAACACACTCCCACACTTGCAAAACTCTCAAATTCAATAGAAACTCGCATCAGAAGCCTTACAGAAAGATACTCAAACGAGAAATGAAAAGATACACAATTGGAATAGTAAAGATACGCAAACGATGTAAAGATACTCAGTTTGAAAGAAACACACTCCCGCACTTGCAAAACTCTCAAATACAATAGAAACTCGCATCAGAAGCCTTACAGAAAGATACTCAAACGAGAAATGAAAAGATACACAATTGGAATAGTAAAGATACGCAAACGATGTAAAGATACACAATTGGAATAGTAAAGATACGCAAACGATGTAAAGATACTCAGTTTGAAAGAAACACACTCCCACACTTGCAAAACTCTCAAATACAATAGAAACTCGCATCAGAAGCCTTACAGAAAGATACTCAAACGAGAAATGAAAAGATACACAATTGGAATAGTAAAGATACGCAAACGATGTAAAGATACACAATTGGAATAGTAAAGATACGCAAACGATGTAAAGATACTCAGTTTGAAAGAAACACACTCCCACACTTGCAAAACTCTCAAATTCAATAGAAACTCGCATCAGAAGCCTTACAGAAAGATACTCAAACGAGAAATGAAAAGATACACAATTGGAATAGTAAAGATACGCAAACGATGTAAAGATACTCAGTTTGAAAGAAACACAGTCCCACACTTGCAAAACTCTCAAATACAATAGAAACTTGCCTCGGAAGCCTTACAGAAAGATACTCAAACGAGAAATGAAAAGATACACAATTGGAATAGTAAAGATACGCAAACGATGTAAAGATACTCAGTTTGAAAGAAACACACTCCCACACTTGCAATATTGTCAAATACAATAGAAACTCGCATCAGAAGCCTTACAGAAAGATACTCAAACGAGAAATGAAAAGATACACAATTGGAATAGTAAAGATACGCAAACGATGTAAAGATACTCAGTTTGAAAGAAACACACTCCCACACTTGCAAAACTCTCAAATACAATAGAAACTCGCATCAGAAGCCTTACAGAAAGATACTCAAACGAGAAATGAAAAGATACACAATTGGAATAGTAAAGATACGCAAACGATGTAAAGATACACAATTGGAATAGTAAAGATACGCAAACGATGTAAAGATACTCAGTTTGAAAGAAACACACTCCCACACTTGTAAAACTCTCAAATACAATAGAAACTCGCATCAGAAGCCTTACAGAAAGATACTCAAACGAGAAATGAAAAGATACACAATTGGAATAGTAAAGATACGCAAACGATATAAAGATACTCAGTTTGAAAGAAACACACTCCCACACTTGCAAAACTGTCAAATACAATAGAAACTCGCATCAGAAGCCTTACAGAAAGATACTCAAACGAGAAATGAAAAGATACACAATTGGAATAGTAAAGATACGCAAACGATGTAAAGATACTCAGTTTGAAAGAAACACACTCCCACACTTGCAAAACTCTCAAATACAATAGAAACTCGCATCAGAAGCCTTACAGAAAGATACTCAAACGAGAAATGAAAAGATACACAATTGGAATAGTAAAGATACGCAAACGATGTAAAGATACACAATTGGAATAGTAAAGATATGCAAACGATGTAAAGATACTCAGTTTGAAAGAAACACACTCCCACACTTGCAAAACTCTCAAATTCAATAGAAACTCGCATCCGAAAGCCTTACAGAAAGATACTCAAACGAGAAATGAAAAGATACACAATTGGAATAGTAAAGATACGCAAACGATGTAAAGATACACAATTGGAATAGTAAAGATACGCAAACGATGTAAAGATACTCAGTTTGAAAGAAACACACTCCCACACTTGCAAAACTCTCAAATACAATAGAAACTCGCATCAGAAGCCTTACAGAAAGATACTCAAACGAGAAATGAAAAGATACACAATTGGAATAGTAAAGATACGCAAACGATGTAAAGATACACAATTGGAATAGTAAAGATACGCAAACGATGTAAAGATACTCAGTTTGAAAGAAACACACTCCCACACTTGCAAAACTCTCAAATTCAATAGAAACTCGCATCAGAAGCCTTACAGAAAGATACTCAAACGAGAAATGAAAAGATACACAATTGGAATAGTAAAGATACGCAAACGATGTAAAGATACTCAGTTTGAAAGAAACACAGTCCCACACTTGCAAAACTCTCAAATACAATAGAAACTTGCATCGGAAGCCTTACAGAAAGATACTCAAACGAGAAATGAAAAGATACACAATTGGAATAGTAAAGATACGCAAACGATGTAAAGATACTCAGTTTGAAAGAAACACACTCCCACACTTGCAATATTGTCAAATACAATAGAAACTCGCATCAGAAGCCTTACAGAAAGATACTCAAACGAGAAATGAAAAGATACACAATTGGAATAGTAAAGATACGCAAACGATGTAAAGATACTCAGTTTGAAAGAAACACACTCCCACACTTGCAAAACTCTCAAATACAATAGAAACTCGCATCAGAAGCCTTACAGAAAGATACTCAAACGAGAAATGAAAAGATACACAATTGGAATAGTAAAGATACGCAAACGATTAAAGATACACAATTGGAATAGTAAAGATACGCAAACGATGTAAAGATACTCAGTTTGAAAGAAACACACTCCCACACTTGCAAAACTCTCAAATACAATAGAAACTCGCATCAGAAGCCTTACAGAAAGATACTCAAACGAGAAATGAAAAGATACACAATTGGAATAGTAAAGATACGCAAACGATGTAAAGATACACAATTGGAATAGTAAAGATACGCAAACGATGTAAAGATACTCAGTTTGAAAGAAACACACTCCCACACTTGTAAAACTCTCAAATACAATAGAAACTCGCATCAGAAGCCTTACAGAAAGATACTCAAACGAGAAATGAAAAGATACACAATTGGAATAGTAAAGATACGCAAACGATGTAAAGATACTCAGTTTGAAAGAAACACACTCCCACACTTGCAAAACTGTCAAATACAATAGAAACTCGCATCAGAAGCCTTACAGAAAGATACTCAAACGAGAAATGAAAAGATACACAATTGGAATAGTAAAGATACGCAAACGATGTAAAGATACTCAGTTTGAAAGAAACACACTCCCACACTTGCAAAACTCTCAAATACAATAGAAACTCGCATCAGAAGCCTTACAGAAAGATACTCAAACGAGAAATGAAAAGATACACAATTGGAATAGTAAAGATACGCAAACGATGTAAAGATACACAATTGGAATAGTAAAGATACGCAAACGATGTAAAGATACTCAGTTTGAAAGAAACACACTCCCACACTTGCAAAACTCTCAAATTCAATAGAAACTCGCATCAGAAGCCTTACAGAAAGATACTCAAACGAGAAATGAAAAGATACACAATTGGAATAGTAAAGATACGCAAACGATGTAAAGATACTCAGTTTGAAAGAAACACACTCCCACACTTGCAAAACTCTCAAATACAATAGAAACTCGCATCAGAAGCCTTACAGAAAGATACTCAAACGAGAAATGAAAAGATACACAATTGGAATAGTAAAGATACGCAAACGATGTAAAGATACACAATTGGAATAGTAAAGATACGCAAACGATGTAAAGATACTCAGTTTGAAAGAAACACACTCCCACACTTGCAAAACTCTCAAATACAATAGAAACTCGCATCAGAAGCCTTACAGAAAGATACTCAAACGAGAAATGAAAAGATACACAATTGGAATAGTAAAGATACGCAAACGATGTAAAGATACACAATTGGAATAGTAAAGATACGCAAACGATGTAAAGATACTCAGTTTGAAAGAAACACACTCCCACACTTGCAAAACTCTCAAATTCAATAGAAACTCGCATCAGAAGCCTTACAGAAAGATACTCAAACGAGAAATGAAAAGATACACAATTGGAATAGTAAAGATACGCAAACGATGTAAAGATACTCAGTTTGAAAGAAACACAGTCCCACACTTGCAAAACTCTCAAATACAATAGAAACTTGCATCGGAAGCCTTACAGAAAGATACTCAAACGAGAAATGAAAAGATACACAATTGGAATAGTAAAGATACGCAAACGATGTAAAGATACTCAGTTTGAAAGAAACACACTCCCACACTTGCAATATTGTCAAATACAATAGAAACTCGCATCAGAAGCCTTACAGAAAGATACTCAAACGAGAAATGAAAAGATACACAATTGGAATAGTAAAGATACGCAAACGATGTAAAGATACTCAGTTTGAAAGAAACACACTCCCACACTTGCAAAACTCTCAAATACAATAGAAACTCGCATCAGAAGCCTTACAGAAAGATACTCAAACGAGAAATGAAAAGATACACAATTGGAATAGTAAAGATACGCAAACGATGTAAAGATACACAATTGGAATAGTAAAGATACGCAAACGATGTAAAGATACTCAGTTTGAAAGAAACACACTCCCACACTTGTAAAACTCTCAAATACAATAGAAACTCGCATCAGAAGCCTTACAGAAAGATACTCAAACGAGAAATGAAAAGATACACAATTGGAATAGTAAAGATACGCAAACGATGTAAAGATACTCAGTTTGAAAGAAACACACTCCCACACTTGCAAAACTGTCAAATACAATAGAAACTCGCATCAGAAGCCTTACAGAAAGATACTCAAACGAGAAATGAAAAGATACACAATTGGAATAGTAAAGATACGCAAACGATGTAAAGATACTCAGTTTGAAAGAAACACACTCCCACACTTGCAAAACTCTCAAATACAATAGAAACTCGCATCAGAAGCCTTACAGAAAGATACTCAAACGAGAAATGAAAAGATACACAATTGGAATAGTAAAGATACGCAAACGATGTAAAGATACACAATTGGAATAGTAAAGATACGCAAACGATGTAAAGATACTCAGTTTGAAAGAAACACACTCCCACACTTGCAAAACTCTCAAATTCAATAGAAACTCGCATCAGAAGCCTTACAGAAAGATACTCAAACGAGAAATGAAAAGATACACAATTGGAATAGTAAAGATACGCAAACGATGTAAAGATACTCAGTTTGAAAGAAACACACTCCCACACTTGCAAAACTCTCAAATACAATAGAAACTCGCATCAGAAGCCTTACAGAAAGATACTCAAACGAGAAATGAAAAGATACACAATTGGAATAGTAAAGATACGCAAACGATGTAAAGATACACAATTGGAATAGTAAAGATACGCAAACGATGTAAAGATACTCAGTTTGAAAGAAACACACTCCCACACTTGCAAAACTCTCAAATACAATAGAAACTCGCATCAGAAGCCTTACAGAAAGATACTCAAACGAGAAATGAAAAGATACACAATTGGAATAGTAAAGATACGCAAACGATGTAAAGATACACAATTGGAATAGTAAAGATACGCAAACGATGTAAAGATACTCAGTTTGAAAGAAACACACTCCCACACTTGCAAAACTCTCAAATTCAATAGAAACTCGCATCAGAAGCCTTACAGAAAGATACTCAAACGAGAAATGAAAAGATACACAATTGGAATAGTAAAGATACGCAAACGATGTAAAGATACTCAGTTTGAAAGAAACACAGTCCCACACTTGCAAAACTCTCAAATACAATAGAAACTTGCATCGGAAGCCTTACAGAAAGATACTCAAACGAGAAATGAAAAGATACACAATTGGAATAGTAAAGATACGCAAACGATGTAAAGATACTCAGTTTGAAAGAAACACACTCCCACACTTGCAATATTGTCAAATACAATAGAAACTCGCATCAGAAGCCTTACAGAAAGATACTCAAACGAGAAATGAAAAGATACACAATTGGAATAGTAAAGATACGCAAACGATGTAAAGATACTCAGTTTGAAAGAAACACACTCCCACACTTGCAAAACTCTCAAATACAATAGAAACTCGCATCAGAAGCCTTACAGAAAGATACTCAAACGAGAAATGAAAAGATACACAATTGGAATAGTAAAGATACGCAAACGATTAAAGATACACAATTGGAATAGTAAAGATACGCAAACGATGTAAAGATACTCAGTTTGAAAGAAACACACTCCCACACTTGCAAAACTCTCAAATACAATAGAAACTCGCATCAGAAGCCTTACAGAAAGATACTCAAACGAGAAATGAAAAGATACACAATTGGAATAGTAAAGATACGCAAACGATGTAAAGATCCACAATTGGAATAGTAAAGATACGCAAACGATGTAAAGATACTCAGTTTGAAAGAAACACACTCCCACACTTGTAAAACTCTCAAATACAATAGAAACTCGCATCAGAAGCCTTACAGAAAGATACTCAAACGAGAAATGAAAAGATACACAATTGGAATAGTAAAGATACGCAAACGATGTAAAGATACTCAGTTTGAAAGAAACACACTCCCACACTTGCAAAACTGTCAAATACAATAGAAACTCGCATCAGAAGCCTTACAGAAAGATACTCAAACGAGAAATGAAAAGATACACAATTGGAATAGTAAAGATACGCAAACGATGTAAAGATACTCAGTTTGAAAGAAACACACTCCCACACTTGCAAAACTCTCAAATACAATAGAAACTCGCATCAGAAGCCTTACAGAAAGATACTCAAACGAGAAATGAAAAGATACACAATTGGAATAGTAAAGATACGCAAACGATGTAAAGATACACAATTGGAATAGTAAAGATACGCAAACGATGTAAAGATACTCAGTTTGAAAGAAACACACTCCCACACTTGCAAAACTCTCAAATACAATAGAAACTCGCATCAGAAGCCTTACAGAAAGATACTCAAACGAGAAATGAAAAGATACACAATTGGAATAGTAAAGATACGCAAACGATGTAAAGATACACAATTGGAATAGTAAAGATACGCAAACGATGTAAAGATACTCAGTTTGAAAGAAACACACTCCCACACTTGCAAAACTGTCAAATACAATAGAAACTCGCATCAGAAGCCTTACAGAAAGATACTCAAACGAGAAATGAAAAGATACACAATTGGAATAGTAAAGATACGCAAACGATGTAAAGATACTCAGTTTGAAAGAAACACACTCCCACACTTGCAAAACTCTCAAATACAATAGAAACTCGCATCAGAAGCCTTACAGAAAGATACTCAAACGAGAAATGAAAAGATACACAATTGGAATAGTAAAGATACGCAAACGATGTAAAGATACACAATTGGAATAGTAAAGATACGCAAACGATGTAAAGATACTCAGTTTGAAAGAAACACACTCCCACACTTGCAAAACTCTCAAATTCAATAGAAACTCGCATCAGAAGCCTTACAGAAAGATACTCAAACGAGAAATGAAAAGATACACAATTGGAATAGTAAAGATACGCAAACGATGTAAAGATACTCAGTTTGAAAGAAACACACTCCCACACTTGCAAAACTCTCAAATACAATAGAAACTCGCATCAGAAGCCTTACAGAAAGATACTCAAACGAGAAATGAAAAGATACACAATTGGAATAGTAAAGATACGCAAACGATGTAAAGATACACAATTGGAATAGTAAAGATACGCAAACGATGTAAAGATACTCAGTTTGAAAGAAACACACTCCCACACTTGCAAAACTCTCAAATACAATAGAAACTCGCATCAGAAGCCTTACAGAAAGATACTCAAACGAGAAATGAAAAGATACACAATTGGAATAGTAAAGATACGCAAACGATGTAAAGATACACAATTGGAATAGTAAAGATACGCAAACGATGTAAAGATACTCAGTTTGAAAGAAACACACTCCCACACTTGCAAAACTCTCAAATTCAATAGAAACTCGCATCAGAAGCCTTACAGAAAGATACTCAAACGAGAAATGAAAAGATACACAATTGGAATAGTAAAGATACGCAAACGATGTAAAGATACTCAGTTTGAAAGAAACACACTCCCACACTTGCAAAACTCTCAAATACAATAGAAACTCGCATCAGAAGCCTTACAGAAAGATACTTAAACGAGAAATGAAAAGATACACAATTGGAATAGTAAAGATACGCAAACGATGTAAAGATACACAATTGGAATAGTAAAAATACGCAAACGATGTAAAGATACTCAGTTTGAAAGAAACACACTCCCACACTTGCAAAACTCTCAAATTCAATAGAAACTCGCATCTAAAAGCCTTACAGAAAGATACTCAAACGAGAAATGAAAAGATACACAATTGGAATAGTAAAGATACGCAAACGATGTAAAGATACACAATTGGAATAGTAAAGATACGCAAACGATGTAAAGATACTCAGTTTGAAAGAAACACACTCCCACACTTGCAAAACTCTCAAATACAATAGAAACTCGCATCAGAAGCCTTACAGAAAGATACTCAAACGAGAAATGAAAAGATACACAATTGGAATAGTAAAGATACGCAAACGATGTAAAGATACTCAGTTTGAAAGAAACACACTCCCACACTTGCAAAACTGTCAAATACAATAGAAACTCGCATCAGAAGCCTTACAGAAAGATACTCAAACGAGAAATGAAAAGATACACAATTGGAATAGTAAAGATACGCAAACGATGTAAAGATACTCAGTTTGAAAGAAACACACTCCCACACTTGCAAAACTATCAAATACAATAGAAACTCGCATCAGAAGCCTTACAGAAAGATACTCAAACGAGAAATGAAAAGATACACAATTGGAATAGTAAAGATACGCAAACGATGTAAAGATACACAATTGGAATAGTAAAGATATGCAAACGATGTAAAGATACTCAGTTTGAAAGAAACACACTCCCACACTTGCAAAACTCTCAAATTCAATAGAAACTCGCATCCGAAAGCCTTACAGAAAGATACTCAAACGAGAAATGAAAAGATACACAATTGGAATAGTAAAGATACGCAAACGATGTAAAGATACACAATTGGAATAGTAAAGATACGCAAACGATGTAAAGATACTCAGTTTGAAAGAAACACACTCCCACACTTGCAAAACTCTCAAATACAATAGAAACTCGCATCAGAAGCCTTACAGAAAGATACTCAAACGAGAAATGAAAAGATACACAATTGGAATAGTAAAGATACGCAAACGATGTAAAGATACCCAATTGGAATAGTAAAGATACGCAAACGATGTAAAGATACTCAGTTTGAAAGAAACACACTCCCACACTTGCAAAACTCTCAAATACAATAGAAACTCGCATCAGAAGCCTTACAGAAAGATACTCAAACGAGAAATGAAAAGATACACAATTGGAATAGTAAAGATACGCAAACGATGTAAAGATACACAATTGGAATAGTAAAGATACGCAAACGATGTAAAGATACTCAGTTTGAAAGAAACACACTCCCACACTTGCAAAACTCTCAAATTCAATAGAAACTCGCATCCGAAAGCCTTACAGAAAGATACTCAAACGAGAAATGAAAAGATACACAATTGGAATAGTAAAGATACGCAAACGATGTAAAGATACACAATTGGAATAGTAAAGATACGCAAACAATGTAAAGATACTCAGTTTGAAAGAAACACACTCCCACACTTGCAAAACTCTCAAATACAATAGAAACTCGCATCAGAAGCCTTACAGAAAGATACTCAAACGAGAAATGAAAAGATACACAATTGGAATAGTAAAGATACGCAAACGATGTAAAGATACACAATTGGAATAGTAAAGATACGCAAACGATGTAAAGATACTCAGTTTGAAAGAAACACACTCCCACACTTGCAAAACTCTCAAATTCAATAGAAACTCGCATCAGAAGCCTTACAGAAAGATACTCAAACGAGAAATGAAAAGATACACAATTGGAATAGTAAAGATACGCAAACGATGTAAAGATACTCAGTTTGAAAGAAACACACTCCCACACTTGCAAAACTCTCAAATACAATAGAAACTCGCATCAGAAGCCTTACAGAAAGATACTCAAACGAGAAATGAAAAGATACACAATTGGAATAGTAAAGATACGCAAACGATGTAAAGATACACAATTGGAATAGTAAAGATACGCAAACGATGTAAAGATACTCAGTTTGAAAGAAACACACTCCTACACTTGCAAAACTCTCAAATACAATAGAAACTCGCATCAGAAGCCTTACAGAAAGATACTCAAACGAGAAATGAAAAGATACACAATTGGAATAGTAAAGATACGCAAACGATGTAAAGATACACAATTGGAATAGTAAAGATACGCAAACGATGTAAAGATACTCAGTTTGAAAGAAACACACTCCCACACTTGCAAAACTCTCAAATTCAATAGAAACTCGCATCCGAAAGCCTTACCGAAAGATACTCAAACGAGAAATGAAAAGATACACAATTGGAATAGTAAAGATACGCAAACGATCTAAAGATACACAATTGGAATAGTAAAAATACGCAAACGATGTAAAGATACTCAGTTTGAAAGAAACACACTCCCACACTTGCAAAACTCTCAAATACAATAGAAACTCGCATCAGAAGCCTTACAGAAAGATACTCAAACGAGAAATGAAAAGATACACAATTGGAATAGTAAAGATACGCAAACGATGTAAAGATACACAATTGGAATAGTAAAGATACGCAAACGATGTAAAGATACTCAGTTTGAAAGAAACACACTCCCACACTTGCAAAACTCTCAAATTCAATAGAAACTCGCATCAGAAGCCTTACAGAAAGATACTCAAACGAGAAATGAAAAGATACACAATTGGAATAGTAAAGATACGCAAACGATGTAAAGATACTCAGTTTGAAAGAAACACACTCCCACACTTGCAAAACTCTCAAATACAATAGAAACTCGCATCAGAAGCCTTACAGAAAGATACTTAAACGAGAAATGAAAAGATACACAATTGGAATAGTAAAGATACGCAAACGATGTAAAGATACACAATTGGAATAGTAAAAATACGCAAACGATGTAAAGATACTCAGTTTGAAAGAAACACACTCCCACACTTGCAAAACTCTCAAATTCAATAGAAACTCGCATCTAAAAGCCTTACAGAAAGATACTCAAACGAGAAATGAAAAGATACACAATTGGAATAGTAAAGATACGCAAACGATGTAAAGATACACAATTGGAATAGTAAAGATACGCAAACGATGTAAAGATACTCAGTTTGAAAGAAACACACTCCCACACTTGCAAAACTCTCAAATACAATAGAAACTCGCATCAGAAGCCTTACAGAAAGATACTCAAACGAGAAATGAAAAGATACACAATTGGAATAGTAAAGATACGCAAACGATGTAAAGATACACAATTGGAATAGTAAAGATACGCAAACGATGTAAAGATACTCAGTTTGAAAGAAACACACTCCCACACTTGCAAAACTCTCAAATACAATAGAAACTCGCATCAGAAGCCTTACAGAAAGATACTCAAACGAGAAATGAAAAGATACACAATTGGAATTGTAAAGATACGCAAACGATGTAAAGATACACAATTGGAATAGTAAAAATACGCAAACGATGTAAAGATACTCAGTTTGAAAGAAACACACTCCCACACTTGCAAAACTCTCAAATACAATAGAAACTCGCATCAGAAGCCTTACAGAAAGATACTCAAACGAGAAATGAAAAGATACACAATTGGAATAGTAAAGATACGCAAACGATGTAAAGATACACAATTGGAATAGTAAAGATACGCAAACGATGTAAAGATACTCAGTTTGAAAGAAACACACTCCCACACTTGTAAAACTCTCAAATACAATAGAAACTCGCATCAGAAGCCTTACAGAAAGATACTCAAACGAGAAATGAAAAGATACACAATTGGAATAGTAAAGATACGCAAACGATATAAAGATACTCAGTTTGAAAGAAACACACTCCCACACTTGCAAAACTGTCAAATACAATAGAAACTCGCATCAGAAGCCTTACAGAAAGATACTCAAACGAGAAATGAAAAGATACACAATTGGAATAGTAAAGATACGCAAACGATGTAAAGATACTCAGTTTGAAAGAAACACACTCCCACACTTGCAAAACTCTCAAATACAATAGAAACTCGCATCAGAAGCCTTACAGAAAGATACTCAAACGAGAAATGAAAAGATACACAATTGGAATAGTAAAGATACGCAAACGATGTAAAGATACACAATTGGAATAGTAAAGATATGCAAACGATGTAAAGATACTCAGTTTGAAAGAAACACACTCCCACACTTGCAAAACTCTCAAATTCAATAGAAACTCGCATCCGAAAGCCTTACAGAAAGATACTCAAACGAGAAATGAAAAGATACACAATTGGAATAGTAAAGATACGCAAACGATGTAAAGATACACAATTGGAATAGTAAAGATACGCAAACGATGTAAAGATACTCAGTTTGAAAGAAACACACTCCCACACTTGCAAAACTCTCAAATACAATAGAAACTCGCATCAGAAGCCTTACAGAAAGATACTCAAACGAGAAATGAAAAGATACACAATTGGAATAGTAAAGATACGCAAACGATGTAAAGATACACAATTGGAATAGTAAAGATACGCAAACGATGTAAAGATACTCAGTTTGAAAGAAACACACTCCCACACTTGCAAAACTCTCAAATTCAATAGAAACTCGCATCAGAAGCCTTACAGAAAGATACTCAAACGAGAAATGAAAAGATACACAATTGGAATAGTAAAGATACGCAAACGATGTAAAGATACTCAGTTTGAAAGAAACACAGTCCCACACTTGCAAAACTCTCAAATACAATAGAAACTCGCATCAGAAGCCTTACAGAAAGATACTTAAACGAGAAATGAAAAGATACACAATTGGAATAGTAAAGATACGCAAACGATGTAAAGATACACAATTGGAATAGTAAAAATACGCAAACGATGTAAAGATACTCAGTTTGAAAGAAACACACTCCCACACTTGCAAAACTCTCAAATTCAATAGAAACTCGCATCTAAAAGCCTTACAGAAAGATACTCAAACGAGAAATGAAAAGATACACAATTGGAATAGTAAAGATACGCAAACGATGTAAAGATACACAATTGGAATAGTAAAGATACGCAAACGATGTAAAGATACTCAGTTTGAAAGAAACACAGTCCCACACTTGCAAAACTCTCAAATACAATAGAAACTCGCATCAGAAGCCTTACAGAAAGATACTCAAACGAGAAATGAAAAGATACACAATTGGAATAGTAAAGATACGCAAACGATGTAAAGATACACAATTGGAATAGTAAAGATACGCAAACGATGTAAAGATACTCAGTTTGAAAGAAACACACTCCCACACTTGCAAAACTCTCAAATACAATAGAAACTCGCATCAGAAGCCTTACAGAAAGATACTCAAACGAGAAATGAAAAGATACACAATTGGAATAGTAAAGATACGCAAACGATGTAAAGATACACAATTGGAATAGTAAAGATATGCAAACGATGTAAAGATACTCAGTTTGAAAGAAACACACTCCCACACTTGCAAAACTCTCAAATTCAATAGAAACTCGCATCCGAAAGCCTTACAGAAAGATACTCAAACGAGAAATGAAAAGATACACAATTGGAATAGTAAAGATACGCAAACGATGTAAAGATACACAATTGGAATAGTAAAGATACGCAAACGATGTAAAGATACTCAGTTTGAAAGAAACACACTCCCACACTTGCAAAACTCTCAAATACAATAGAAACTCGCATCAGAAGCCTTACAGAAAGATACTCAAACGAGAAATGAAAAGATACACAATTGGAATAGTAAAGATACGCAAACGATGTAAAGATACACAATTGGAATAGTAAAGATACGCAAACGATGTAAAGATACTCAGTTTGAAAGAAACACACTCCCACACTTGCAAAACTCTCAAATTCAATAGAAACTCGCATCAGAAGCCTTACAGAAAGATACTCAAACGAGAAATGAAAAGATACACAATTGGAATAGTAAAGATACGCAAACGATGTAAAGATACTCAGTTTGAAAGAAACACACTCCCACACTTGCAAAACTCTCAAATACAATAGAAACTCGCATCAGAAGCCTTACAGAAAGATACTCAAACGAGAAATGAAAAGATACACAATTGGAATAGTAAAGATACGCAAACGATGTAAAGATACACAATTGGAATAGTAAAGATACGCAAACGATGTAAAGATACTCAGTTTGAAAGAAACACACTCCCACACTTGCAAAACTCTCAAATACAATAGAAACTCGCATCAGAAGCCTTACAGAAAGATACTCAAACGAGAAATGAAAAGATACACAATTGGAATAGTAAAGATACGCAAACGATGTAAAGATACACAATTGGAATAGTAAAGATATGCAAACGATGTAAAGATACTCAGTTTGAAAGAAACACACTCCCACACTTGCAAAACTCTCAAATTCAATAGAAACTCGCATCCGAAAGCCTTACAGAAAGATACTCAAACGAGAAATGAAAAGATACACAATTGGAATAGTAAAGATACGCAAACGATGTAAAGATACACAATTGGAATAGTAAAGATACGCAAACGATGTAAAGATACTCAGTTTGAAAGAAACACACTCCCACACTTGCAAAACTCTCAAATACAATAGAAACTCGCATCAGAAGCCTTACAGAAAGATACTCAAACGAGAAATGAAAAGATACACAATTGGAATAGTAAAGATACGCAAACGATGTAAAGATACACAATTGGAATAGTAAAGATACGCAAACGATGTAAAGATACTCAGTTTGAAAGAAACACACTCCCACACTTGCAAAACTCTCAAATTCAATAGAAACTCGCATCAGAAGCCTTACAGAAAGATACTCAAACGAGAAATGAAAAGATACACAATTGGAATAGTAAAGATACGCAAACGATGTAAAGATACTCAGTTTGAAAGAAACACACTCCCACACTTGCAAAACTCTCAAATACAATAGAAACTCGCATCAGAAGCCTTACAGAAAGATACTCAAACGAGAAATGAAAAGATACACAATTGGAATAGTAAAGATACGCAAACGATGTAAAGATACACAATTGGAATAGTAAAGATACGCAAACGATGTAAAGATACTCAGTTTGAAAGAAACACACTCCTACACTTGCAAAACTCTCAAATACAATAGAAACTCGCATCAGAAGCCTTACAGAAAGATACTCAAACGAGAAATGAAAAGATACACAATTGGAATAGTAAAGATACGCAAACGATGTAAAGATACACAATTGGAATAGTAAAGCTACGCAAACGATGTAAAGATACTCAGTTTGAAAGAAACACACTCCCACACTTGCAAAACTCTCAAATACAATAGAAACTCGCATCAGAAGCCTTACAGAAAGATACTCAAACGAGAAATGAAAAGATACACAATTGGAATAGTAAAGATACGCAAACGATGTAAAGATACACAATTGGAATAGTAAAGCTACGCAAACGATGTAAAGATACTCAGTTTGAAAGAAACACACTCCCACACTTGCAAAACTCTCAAATACAATAGAAACTCGCATCAGAAGCCTTACAGAAAGATACTCAAACGAGAAATGAAAAGATACACAATTGGAATAGTAAAGATACGCAAACGATGTAAAGATACACAATTGGAATAGTAAAGATACGCAAACGATGTAAAGATACTCAGTTTGAAAGAAACACACTCCCACACTTGCAAAACTCTCAAATTCAATAGAAACTCGCATCCGAAAGCCTTACCGAAAGATACTCAAACGAGAAATGAAAAGATACACAATTGGAATAGTAAAGATACGCAAACGATCTAAAGATACTCAGTGTGAAAGAAACACACTGCCACACTTGCAAAACTCTCAAATACAATAGAAACTCGCATCAGAAGCCTTACAGAAAGATACTCAAACGAGAAATGAAAAGATACACAATTGGAATAGTAAAGATACGCAAACGATGTAAAGATACACAATTGGAATAGTAAAGATACGCAAACGATGTAAAGATACACAATTGGAATAGTAAAGATACGCAAACGATGTAAAGATACTCAGTTTGAAAGAAACACACTCCCACACTTGCAAAACTCTCAAATACAATAGAAACTCGCATCAGAAGCCTTACAGAAAGATACTCAAACGAGAAATGAAAAGATACACAATTGGAACAGTAAAGATACGCAAACGATGTAAAGATACACAATTGGAATAGTAAAGATACGCAAACGATGTACAGATACTCAGTTTGAAAAAAACACACTCCCACACTTGCAAACCTCTCAATACAATAGAAACTCGCATCAGAAGCGTTACAGAAAGATACTCAAACGAGAAATGAAAAGATACACAATTGGAATAGTAAAGATATGCAAACGATGTAAAGATACACAATTGGAATAGTAAAGATACGCAAACGATGTAAAGATACTCAGTTTGAAAGAAACACACTCCCACACTTGCAAAACTCTCAAATTCAATAGAAACTCGCATCCGAAAGCCTTACAGAAAGATACTCAAACTAGAAATGAAAAGATACACAATTGGAATATTAAAGATACGCAAACGATGTAAAGATACACAATTGGAATAGTAAAGATATGCAAACGATGTAAAGATACTCAGTTTGAAAGAAACACACTCCCACACTTGCAAAACTCTCAAATTCAATAGAAACTCGCATCCGAAAGCCTTACAGAAAGATACTCAAACTAGAAATGAAAAGATACACAATTGGAATAGTAAAGATACGCAAACGATGTAAAGATACACAATTGGAATAGTAAAGATATGCAAACGATGTAAAGATACTCAGTTTGAAAGAAACACACTCCCACACATGCAAAACTCTCAAATTCAATAGAAACTCGCATCCGAAAGCCTTACAGAAAGATACTCAAACTAGAAATGAAAAGATACACAATTGGAATAGTAAAGATACGCAAACGATGTAAAGATACACAATTGGAATAGTAAAGATACGCAAACGATGTAAAGATACTCAGTTTGAAAGAAACACACTCCCACACTTGCAAAACTCTCAAATTCAATAGAAACTCGCATCCGAAAGCCTTACAGAAAGATACTCAAACTAGAAATGAAAAGATACACAATTGGAATAGTAAAGATACGCAAACGATGTAAAGCTACTCAGTTTAAAAAGAAACACACTCCCACACTTGCAAAACTCTCAAATTCAATAGAAACTCGCATCAGAAGCCTTACAGAAAGATACTCAAACGAGAAATGAAAAGATACACAATTGGAATAGTAATGATACGCAAACGATGTAAAGATACTCAGTGTGAAAGAAACACACTGCCACACTTGCAAAACTCTCAAATACAATAGAAACTCGCATCAGAAGCCTTACAGAAAGATACTCAAACGAGAAATGAAAAGATACACAATTGGAATAGTAAAGATACGCAAACGATGTAAAGATACTCAGTGTGAAAGAAACACACTGCCACACTTGCAAAACTCTCAAATACAATAGAAACTCGCATCAGAAGCCTTACAGAAAGATACTCAAACGAGAAATGAAAAGATACACAATTGGAATAGTAAAGATACGCAAACGATGTAAAGATACACAATTGGAATAGTAAAGATACGCAAACGATGTAAAGATACTCAGTTTGAAAGAAACACACTCCCACACTTGCAAAACTCTCAAATACAATAGAAACTCGCATCAGAAGCCTTACAGAAAGATACTCAAACGAGAAATGAAAAGATACACAATTGGAATAGTAAAGATACGCAAACGATGTAAAGATACACAATTGGAATAGTAAAGATACGCAAACGATGTAAAGATACTCAGTTTGAAAGAAACACACTCCCACACTTGCAAAACTCTCAAATTCAATAGAAACTCGCATCAGAAGCCTTACAGAAAGATACTCAAACGAGAAATGAAAAGATACACAATTGGAATAGTAAAGATACGCAAACGATGTAAAGATACTCAGTTTGAAAGAAACACACTCCCACACTTGCAAAACTCTCAAATACAATAGAAACTCGCATCAGAAGCCTTACAGAAAGATACTCAAACGAGAAATGAAAAGATACACAATTGGAATAGTAAAGATACGCAAACGATGTAAAGATACACAATTGGAATAGTAAAGATACGCAAACGATGTAAAGATACTCAGTTTGAAAGAAACACACTCCCACACTTGCAAAACTCTCAAATACAATAGAAACTCGCATCAGAAGCCTTACAGAAAGATACTCAAACGAGAAATGAAAAGATACACAATTGGAATAGTAAAGATACGCAAACGATGTAAAGATACACAATTGGAATAGTAAAGATATGCAAACGATGTAAAGATACTCAGTTTGAAAGAAACACACTCCCACACTTGCAAAACTCTCAAATTCAATAGAAACTCGCATCCGAAAGCCTTACAGAAAGATACTCAAACGAGAAATGAAAAGATACACAATTGGAATAGTAAAGATACGCAAACGATGTAAAGATACACAATTGGAATAGTAAAGATACGCAAACGATGTAAAGATACTCAGTTTGAAAGAAACACACTCCCACACTTGCAAAACTCTCAAATACAATAGAAACTCGCATCAGAAGCCTTACAGAAAGATACTCAAACGAGAAATGAAAAGATACACAATTGGAATAGTAAAGATACGCAAACGATGTAAAGATACACAATTGGAATAGTAAAGATACGCAAACGATGTAAAGATACTCAGTTTGAAAGAAACACACTCCCACACTTGCAAAACTCTCAAATTCAATAGAAACTCGCATCAGAAGCCTTACAGAAAGATACTCAAACGAGAAATGAAAAGATACACAATTGGAATAGTAAAGATACGCAAACGATGTAAAGATACTCAGTTTGAAAGAAACACACTCCCACACTTGCAAAACTCTCAAATACAATAGAAACTCGCATCAGAAGCCTTACAGAAAGATACTCAAACGAGAAATGAAAAGATACACAATTGGAATAGTAAAGATACGCAAACGATGTAAAGATACACAATTGGAATAGTAAAGATACGCAAACGATGTAAAGATACTCAGTTTGAAAGAAACACACTCCTACACTTGCAAAACTCTCAAATACAATAGAAACTCGCATCAGAAGCCTTACAGAAAGATACTCAAACGAGAAATGAAAAGATACACAATTGGAATAGTAAAGATACGCAAACGATGTAAAGATACACAATTGGAATAGTAAAGCTACGCAAACGATGTAAAGATACTCAGTTTGAAAGAAACACACTCCCACACTTGCAAAACTCTCAAATACAATAGAAACTCGCATCAGAAGCCTTACAGAAAGATACTCAAACGAGAAATGAAAAGATACACAATTGGAATAGTAAAGATACGCAAACGATGTAAAGATACACAATTGGAATAGTAAAGCTACGCAAACGATGTAAAGATACTCAGTTTGAAAGAAACACACTCCCACACTTGCAAAACTCTCAAATACAATAGAAACTCGCATCAGAAGCCTTACAGAAAGATACTCAAACGAGAAATGAAAAGATACACAATTGGAATAGTAAAGATACGCAAACGATGTAAAGATACACAATTGGAATAGTAAAGATACGCAAACGATGTAAAGATACTCAGTTTGAAAGAAACACACTCCCACACTTGCAAAACTCTCAAATTCAATAGAAACTCGCATCCGAAAGCCTTACCGAAAGATACTCAAACGAGAAATGAAAAGATACACAATTGGAATAGTAAAGATACGCAAACGATCTAAAGATACTCAGTGTGAAAGAAACACACTGCCACACTTGCAAAACTCTCAAATACAATAGAAACTCGCATCAGAAGCCTTACAGAAAGATACTCAAACGAGAAATGAAAAGATACACAATTGGAATAGTAAAGATACGCAAACGATGTAAAGATACACAATTGGAATAGTAAAGATACGCAAACGATGTAAAGATACACAATTGGAATAGTAAAGATACGCAAACGATGTAAAGATACTCAGTTTGAAAGAAACACACTCCCACACTTGCAAAACTCTCAAATACAATAGAAACTCGCATCAGAAGCCTTACAGAAAGATACTCAAACGAGAAATGAAAAGATACACAATTGGAACAGTAAAGATACGCAAACGATGTAAAGATACACAATTGGAATAGTAAAGATACGCAAACGATGTACAGATACTCAGTTTGAAAAAAACACACTCCCACACTTGCAAACCTCTCAATACAATAGAAACTCGCATCAGAAGCGTTACAGAAAGATACTCAAACGAGAAATGAAAAGATACACAATTGGAATAGTAAAGATACGCAAACGATGTAAAGATACACAATTGGAATAGTAAAGATACGCAAACGATGTAAAGATACTCAGTTTGAAAGAAACACACTCCCACACTTGCAAAACTCTCAAATTCAATAGAAACTCGCATCCGAAAGCCTTACAGAAAGATACTCAAACTAGAAATGAAAAGATACACAATTGGAATATTAAAGATACGCAAACGATGTAAAGATACACAATTGGAATAGTAAAGATATGCAAACGATGTAAAGATACTCAGTTTGAAAGAAACACACTCCCACACTTGCAAAACTCTCAAATTCAATAGAAACTCGCATCCGAAAGCCTTACAGAAAGATACTCAAACGAGAAATGAAAAGATACACAATTGGAATAGTAAAGATACGCAAACGATGTAAAGATACACAATTGGAATAGTAAAGATATGCAAACGATGTAAAGATACTCAGTTTGAAAGAAACACACTCCCACACATGCAAAACTCTCAAATTCAATAGAAACTCGCATCCGAAAGCCTTACAGAAAGATACTCAAACTAGAAATGAAAAGATACACAATTGGAATAGTAAAGATACGCAAACGATGTAAAGATACACAATTGGAATAGTAAAGATACGCAAACGATGTAAAGATACTCAGTTTGAAAGAAACACACTCCCACACTTGCAAAACTCTCAAATTCAATAGAAACTCGCATCCGAAAGCCTTACAGAAAGATACTCAAACTAGAAATGAAAAGATACACAATTGGAATAGTAAAGATACGCAAACGATGTAAAGATACACAATTGGAATAGTAAAGATACGCAAACGATGTAAAGCTACTCAGTTTAAAAAGAAACACACTCCCACACTTGCAAAACTCTCAAATTCAATAGAAACTCGCATCAGAAGCCTTACAGAAAGATACTCAAACGAGAAATGAAAAGATACACAATTGGAATAGTAATGATACGCAAACGATGTAAAGATACTCAGTGTGAAAGAAACACACTGCCACACTTGCAAAACTCTCAAATACAATAGAAACTCGCATCAGAAGCCTTACAGAAAGATACTCAAACGAGAAATGAAAAGATACACAATTGGAATAGTAAAGATACGCAAACGATGTAAAGATACTCAGTGTGAAAGAAACACACTGCCACACTTGCAAAACTCTCAAATACAATAGAAACTCGCATCAGAAGCCTTACAGAAAGATACTCAAACGAGAAATGAAAAGATACACAATTGGAATAGTAAAGATACGCAAACTATGTAAAGATACACAATTGGAATAGTAAAGCTACGCAAACGATGTAAAGCTACTCAGTTTAAAAAGAAACACACTCCCACACTTGCAAAACTCTCAAATTCAATAGAAACTCGCATCAGAAGCCTTACAGAAAGATACTCAAACGAGAAATGAAAAGATACACAATTGGAATAGTAATGATACGCAAACGATGTAAAGATACTCAGTGTGAAAGAAACACACTGCCACACTTGCAAAACTCTCAAATACAATAGAAACTCGCATCAGAAGCCTTACAGAAAGATACTCAAACGAGAAATGAAAAGATACACAATTGGAATAGTAAAGATACGCAAACGATGTAAAGATACACAATTGGAATAGTAAAGCTACGCAAACGATGTAAAGATACTCAGTTTGAAAGAAACACACTCCCACACTTGCAAAACTCTCAAATACAATAGAAACTCGCATCAGAAGCCTTACAGAAAGATACTCAAACGAGAAATGAAAAGATACACAATTGGAATAGTAAAGATACGCAAACGATGTAAAGATACACAATTGGAATAGTAAAGATACGCAAACGATGTAAAGATACTCAGTTTGAAAGAAACACACTCCCACACTTGCAAAACTCTCAAATTCAATAGAAACTCGCATCTGAAAGCCTTACAGAAAGATACTCAAACGAGAAATGAAAAGATACACAATTGGAACAGTAAAGATACGCAAACGATGTAAAGATACACAATTGGAATAGTAAAGATACGCAAACGATGTAAAGATACTCAGTTTGAAAGAAATACACTCCCACACTTGCAAAACTCTCAAATTCAATAGAAACTCGCATCAGAAGCCTTACAGAAAGATACTCAAACGAGAAATGAAAAGATACACAATTGGAATAGTAAAGATACGCAAACGATGTAAAGATACTCAGTTTGAAAGAAACACACTCCCACACTTGCAGAACTCTCAAATTCAATAGAAACTCGCATCTGAAAGCCTTACAGAAAGATACTCAAACGAGAAATGAAAAGATACACAATTGGAATAGTAAAGATACGCAAACGATGTAAAGATACACAATTGGAATAGTAAAGATACGCAAACGATGTAAAGATACTCAGTTTGAAAGAAACACACTCCCACACTTGCAAAACTCTCAAATTCAATAGCAACTCGCATCAGAAGCCTTACCGAGAGATACTCAAACGAGAAATGAAAAGATACACAATTGGAATAGTAAAGATACGCAAACGATGTAAAGATACACAATTGGAATAGTAAAAATACGCAAACGATGTAAAGATACTCAGTTTGAAAGAAACACACTCCCACACTTGCAAAACTCTCAAATTCAATAGAAACTCGCATCCGAAAGCCTTACAGAAAGATACTCAAACTAGAAATGAAAAGATACACAATTGGAATAGTAAAGATACGCAAACGATGTAAAGATACACAATTGGAATAGTAAAGATACGCAAACGATGTAAAGATACTCAGTTTGAAAGAAACACACTCCCACACTTGCAAAACTCTCCAATACAATAGAAACTCGCATCAGAAGCGTTACAGAAAGATACTCAAACGAGAAATGAAAAGATACACAATTGGAATAGTAAAGATACGCAAACGATGTAAAGATACACAATTAGAATAGTAAAGATACGCAAAGATGTAAAGATACTCAGTTTGAAAGAAACACACTCCCACACTTGCAAAACTCTCAAATACAATAGAAACTCGCATCAGAAGCCTTACAGAAAGATACTCAAACGAGAAATGAAAAGATACACAATTGGAATAGTAAACATACGCAAACGATGTAAAGATACTCAGTTTAAAAGAAACAAACTCCCACACTTGCAAAACTCTCAAATACAATAGAAACTCGCATCAGAAGCCTTACAGAAAGATACTCAAACGAGAAATGAAAAGATACACAATTGGAATAGTAAAGATACGCAAACGATGTAAATATACTCAGTTTGAAAGAAACACACTCCCACACTTGCAAAACTCTCAAATTCAATAGAAACTCGCATCCGAAAGCCTTAGAGAAAGATACTCAAACTAGAAATGAAAAGATACACAATTGGAATAGTAAAGATACGCAAACGATGTAAAGATACACAATTGGAATAGTAAAGATACGCAAACGATGTAAAGATACTCAGTTTGAAAGAAACACACTCCCACACTTGCAAAACTCTCAAATTTAATAGAAACTCGCATCAGAAGCCTTACAGAAAGATACTCAAACGAGAAATGAAAAGATACACAATTGGAATAGTAAAGATACGCAAACGATGTAAAGATACACAATTGGAATAGTAAACATACGCAAACGATGTAAAGCTACTCAGTTTAAAAAGAAACACACTCCCACACTTGCAAAACTCTCAAATTCAATAGAAACTCGCATCAGAAAGCCTTACAGAAAGATACTCAAACGAGAAATGAAAAGATACCCAATTGGAATAGTAAAGATACGCAAACGATGTAAAGATACACAATTGGAAAAGTAAAGATACGCAAACGATGTAATGATACTCAGTTTGAAAGAAACACACTCCCACACTTGCAAAACTCTCAAATTCAATAGAAACTCGCATCAGAAGCCTTACAGAAATATACTCAAACGAGAAATGAAAAGATACACAATTGGAATAGTAAAGATACGCAAACGATGTAAAGATACTCAGTTTGAAAGAAACACTCTCCCACACTTGCAAAACTCTCAAATACAATAGAAACTCGCATCAGAAGCAATACAGAAAGATACTCAAACGAGAAATGAAAAGATACACAATTGGAATAGTAAAGATACGCAAACGATGTAAAGATACTCAGTGTGAAAGAAACACACTGCCACACTTGCAAAACTCTCAAATACAATAGAAACTCGCATCAGAAGCCTTACAGAAAGATACTCAAACGAGAAATGAAAAGATACACAATTGGAATAGTAAAGATACGCAAACGATGTAAAGATACACAATTGGAATAGTAAAGATACGCAAACGATGTAAAGATACTCAGTTTGAAAGAAACACACTCCCACACTTGCAAAACTCTCAAATACAATAGAAACTCGCATCAGAAGCCTTACAGAAAGATACTCAAACGAGAAATGAAAAGATACACAATTGGAATAGTAAAGATACGCAAACGATGTAAAGATACACAATTGGAATAGTAAAGATACGCAAACGATGTAAAGATACTCAGTGTGAAAGAAACACACTGCCACACTTGCAAAACTCTCAAATACAATAGAAACTCGCATCAGAAGCCTTACAGAAAGATACTCAAACGAGAAATGAAAAGATACACAATTGGAATAGTAAAGATACGCAAACGATGTAAAGATACACAATTGGAATAGTAAAGCTACGCAAACGATGTAAAGATACTCAGTTTGAAAGAAACACACTCCCACACTTGCAAAACTCTCCAATACAATAGAAACTCGCATCAGAAGTGTTACAGAAAGATACTCAAACGAGAAATGAAAAGATACACAATTGGAATAGTAAAAATACGCAAACGATGTAAAGATACACAATTGGAATAGTAAAGATACGCAAACGATGTAAAGATACTCAGTTTGAAAGAAACACACTCCCACACTTGCAAAACTCTCAAATACAATAGAAACTCGCATCAGAAGCCTTACAGAAAGGTACTCCAACGAGAAATGAAAAGATACACAATTGGAATAGTAAACATACGCAAACGATGTAAAGATACTCAGTTTAAAAAAAACAAACTCCCACACTTGCAAAACTATCAAATACAATAGAAACTCGCATCAGAAGCCTTACAGAAAGATACTCAAACGAGAAATGAAAAGATACACAATTGGAATAGTAAAGATACGCAAACGATGTAAAGATACTCAGTGTGAAAGAAACACACTCCCACACTTGCAAAACTCTCAAATTTAATAGAAACTCGAATCACAAGCCTTACAGAAAGATACTCAAACGAGAAATGAAAAGATACACAATTGGAATAGTAAAGATACGCAAACGATGTAAAGATACACAATTGGAATAGTAAACATACGCAAACGATGTAAAGCTACTCAGTTTAAAAAGAAACACACTCCCACACTTGCAAAACTCTCAAATTAAATAGAAACTCGCATCAGAAAGCCTTACAGAAAGATACTCAAACGAGAAATGAAAAGATACCCAATTGGAATAGTAAAGATACGCAAACGATGTAAAGATACACAATTGGAAAAGTAAAGATACGCAAACGATGTAAAGATACTCAGTTTGAAAGAAACACACTGCCACACTTGCAAAACTCTCAAATTCAATAGAAACTCGCATCAGAAGCCTTACAGAAATATACTCAAACGAGAAATGAAAAGATACACAATTGGAATAGTAAAGATACGCAAACGATGTAAAGATACTCAGTTTGAAAGAAACACACTCCCACACTTGCAAAACTCTCAAATACAATAGAAACTCGCATCAGAAGCAATACAGAAAGATACTCAAACGAGAAATGAAAAGATACACAATTGGAATAGTAAAGATACGCAAACGATGTAAAGATACTCAGTGTGAAAGAAACACACTGCCACACTTGCAAAACTCTCAAATACAATAGAAACTCGCATCTGAAGCCTTACAGAAAGATACTCAAACGAGAAATGAAAAGATACACAATTGGAATAGTAAAGATACGCAAACGATGTAAAGATACACAATTGGAATAGTAAAGATACGCAAACGATGTAAAGATACTCAGTTTGAAAGAAACACACTCCCACACTTGCAAAACTCTCAAATACAATAGAAACTCGCATCAGAAGCCTTACAGAAAGATACTCAAACGAGAAATGAAAAGATACACAATTGGAATAGTAAAGATACGCAAACGATGTATAGATACACAATTGGAATAGTAAAGATACGCAAACGATGTAAAGATACTCAGTTTGAAAGAAACACACTCCCACACTTGCAAAACTCTCAAATTCAATAGAAACTCGCATCCGAAAGCCTTACAGAAAGATACTCAAACTAGAAATGAAAAGATACACAATTGGAATAGTAAAGATACGCAAACGATGTAAAGATACACAATTGGAATAGTAAAGATACGCAAACGATGTAAAGATACTCAGTTTGAAAGAAACACACTCCCACACTTGCAAAACTCTCAAATACAATAGAAACTCGCATCAGAAGCGTTACAGAAAGATACTCAAACGAGAAATGAAAAGATACACAATTGGAATAGTAAAGATACGCAAACGATGTAAAGATACACAATTGGAATAGTAAAGATACGCAAACGATGTAAAGATACTCAGTTTGAAAGAAACACACTCCCACACTTGCAAAACTCTCAAATTCAATAGAAACTCGCATCCGAAAGCCTTACAGAAAGAAAGATACTCAAACGAGAAATGAAAAGATACACAATTGGAATAGTAAAGATACGCAAACGATGTAAAGATACTCAGTTTGAAAGAAACACACTCCCACACTTGCAAAACTCTCAAATACAATAGAAACTCGCATCAGAAGCCTTACAGAAAGATACTCAAACGAGAAATGAAAAGATACACAATTGGAATAGTAAAGATACGCAAACGATGTAAAGATACACAATTGGAATAGTAAAGATACGCAAACGATGTAAAGATACTCAGTTTGAAAGAAACACACTCCCACACTTGCAAAACTCTCAAATTCAATAGAAACTCGCATCCGAAAGCCTTACAAAAAGATACTCAAACGAGAAATGAAAAGATACACAATTGGAATAGTAAAGATACGCAAACGATGTAAAGATACACAATTGGAATAGTAAAGATACGCAAACGATGTAAAGATACTCAGTTTGAAAGAAACACACTCCCACACTTGCAAAACTCTCAAATACAATAGAAACTCGCATCAGAAGCGTTACAGAAAGATACTCAAACGAGAAATGAAAAGATACACAATTGGAATAGTAAAGATACGCAAACGATGTAAAGATACACAATTGGAATAGTAAAGATACGCAAACGATGTAAAGATACTCAGTTTGAAAGAAACACACTCCCACACTTGCAAAACTCTCAAATTCAATAGAAACTCGCATCCGAAAGCCTTATAGAAAGATACTCAAACGAGAAATGAAAAGATACACAATTGGAATAGTAAAGATACGCAAACGATGTAAAGATACTCAGTTTGAAAGAAACACACTCCCACACTTGCAAAACTCTCAAATACAATAGAAACTCGCATCAGAAGCCTTACAGAAAGATACTCAAACGAGAAATGAAAAGATACACAATTGGAATAGTAAAGATACGCAAACGATGTAAAGATACACAATTGGAATAGTAAAGATACGCAAACGATGTAAAGATACTCAGTTTGAAAGAAACACACTCCCACACTTGCAAAACTCTCAAATACAATAGAAACTCGCATCAGAAGCCTTACAGAAAGATACTCAAACGAGAAATGAAAAGATACACAATTGGAATAGTAAAGATACGCAAACGATGTAAAGATACACAATTGGAATAGTAAAGATATGCAAACGATGTAAAGATAATCAGTTTGAAAGAAACACACTCCCACACTTGCAAAACTCTCAAATTCAATAGAAACTCGCATCCGAAAGCCTTACAGAAAGATACTCAAACGAGAAATGAAAAGATACACAATTGGAATAGTAAAGATACGCAAACGATGTAAAGATACACAATTGGAATAGTAAAGATACGCAAACGATGTAAAGATACTCAGTTTGAAAGAAACACACTCCCACACTTGCAAAACTCTCAAATACAATAGAAACTCGCATCAGAAGCCTTACAGAAAGATACTCAAACGAGAAATGAAAAGATACACAATTGGAATAGTAAAGATACGCAAACGATGTAAAGATACACAATTGGAATAGTAAAGATACGCAAACGATGTAAAGATACTCAGTTTGAAAGAAACACACTCCCACACTTGCAAAACTCTCAAATTCAATAGAAACTCGCATCAGAAGCCTTACAGAAAGATACTCAAACGAGAAATGAAAAGATACACAATTGGAATAGTAAAGATACGCAAACGATGTAAAGATACTCAGTTTGAAAGAAACACACTCCCACACTTGCAAAACTCTCAAATACAATAGAAACTCGCATCAGAAGCCTTACAGAAAGATACTCAAACGAGAAATGAAAAGATACACAATTGGAATAGTAAAGATACGCAAACGATGTAAAGATACACAATTGGAATAGTAAAGATACGCAAACGATGTAAAGATACTCAGTTTGAAAGAAACACACTCCCACACTTGCAAAACTCTCAAATACAATAGAAACTCGCATCAGAAGCCTTACAGAAAGATACTCAAACGAGAAATGAAAAGATACACAATTGGAATAGTAAAGATACGCAAACGATGTAAAGATACACAATTGGAATAGTAAAGATATGCAAACGATGTAAAGATACTCAGTTTGAAAGAAACACACTCCCACACTTGCAAAACTCTCAAATTCAATAGAAACTCGCATCCGAAAGCCTTACAGAAAGATACTCAAACGAGAAATGAAAAGATACACAATTGGAATAGTAAAGATACGCAAACGATGTAAAGATACACAATTGGAATAGTAAAGATACGCAAACGATGTAAAGATACTCAGTTTGAAAGAAACACACTCCCACACTTGCAAAACTCTCAAATACAATAGAAACTCGCATCAGAAGCCTTACAGAAAGATACTCAAACGAGAAATGAAAAGATACACAATTGGAATAGTAAAGATACGCAAACGATGTAAAGATACACAATTGGAATAGTAAAGATACGCAAACGATGTAAAGATACTCAGTTTGAAAGAAACACACTCCCACACTTGCAAAACTCTCAAATTCAATAGAAACTCGCATCAGAAGCCTTACAGAAAGATACTCAAACGAGAAATGAAAAGATACACAATTGGAATAGTAAAGATACGCAAACGATGTAAAGATACTCAGTTTGAAAGAAACACACTCCCACACTTGCAAAACTCTCAAATACAATAGAAACTCGCATCAGAAGCCTTACAGAAAGATACTCAAACGAGAAATGAAAAGATACACAATTGGAATAGTAAAGATACGCAAACGATGTAAAGATACACAATTGGAATAGTAAAGATACGCAAACGATGTAAAGATACTCAGTTTGAAAGAAACACACTCCTACACTTGCAAAACTCTCAAATACAATAGAAACTCGCATCAGAAGCCTTACAGAAAGATACTCAAACGAGAAATGAAAAGATACACAATTGGAATAGTAAAGATACGCAAACGATGTAAAGATACACAATTGGAATAGTAAAGATACGCAAACGATGTAAAGATACTCAGTTTGAAAGAAACACACTCCCACACTTGCAAAACTCTCAAATTCAATAGAAACTCGCATCCGAAAGCCTTACCGAAAGATACTCAAACGAGAAATGAAAAGATACACAATTGGAATAGTAAAGATACGCAAACGATCTAAAGATACTCAGTGTGAAAGAAACACACTGCCACACTTGCAAAACTCTCAAATACAATAGAAACTCGCATCAGAAGCCTTACAGAAAGATACTCAAACGAGAAATGAAAAGATACACAATTGGAATAGTAAAGATACGCAAACGATGTAAAGATACACAATTGGAATAGTAAAGATACGCAAACGATGTAAAGATACACAATTGGAATAGTAAAGATACGCAAACGATGTAAAGATACTCAGTTTGAAAGAAACACACTCCCACACTTGCAAAACTCTCAAATACAATAGAAACTCGCATCAGAAGCCTTACAGAAAGATACTCAAACGAGAAATGAAAAGATACACAATTGGAACAGTAAAGATACGCAAACGATGTAAAGATACACAATTGGAATAGTAAAGATACGCAAACGATGTAAAGATACTCAGTTTGAAAGAAACACACTCCCACACTTGCAAAACTCTCCAATACAATAGAAACTCGCATCAGAAGCGTTACAGAAAGATACTCAAACGAGAAATGAAAAGATACACAATTGGAATAGTAAAGATACGCAAACGATGTAAAGATACACAATTGGAATAGTAAAGATACGCAAACGATGTAAAGATACTCAGTTTGAAAGAAACACACTCCCACACTTGCAAAACTCTCAAATTCAATAGAAACTCGCATCCGAAAGCCTTACAGAAAGATACTCAAACTAGAAATGAAAAGATACACAATTGGAATAGTAAAGATACGCAAACGATGTAAAGATACACAATTGGAATAGTAAAGATATGCAAACGATGTAAAGATACTCAGTTTGAAAGAAACACACTCCCACACTTGCAAAACTCTCAAATTCAATAGAAACTCGCATCCGAAAGCCTTACAGAAAGATACTCAAACTAGAAATGAAAAGATACACAATTGGAATAGTAAAGATACGCAAACGATGTAAAGATACACAATTGGAATAGTAAAGATATGCAAACGATGTAAAGATACTCAGTTTGAAAGAAACACTCTCCCACACTTGCAAAACTCTCAAATTCAATAGAAACTCGCATCCGAAAGCCTTACAGAAAGATACTCAAACTAGAAATGAAAAGATACACAATTGGAATAGTAAAGATACGCAAACGATGTAAAGATACACAATTGGAATAGTAAAGATACGCAAACGATGTAAAGATACTCAGTTTGAAAGAAACACACTCCCACACTTGCAAAACTCTCAAATTCAATAGAAACTCGCATCTGAAAGCCTTATAGAAAGATACTCAAACGAGAAATGAAAAGATACACAATTGGAACAGTAAAGATACGCAAACGATGTAAAGATACACAATTGGAATAGTAAAGATACGCAAATGATGTAAAGATACTCAGTTTGAAAGAAACACACTCCCACACTTGCAAAACTCTCAAATACAATAGAAACTCGCATCAGAAGCCTTACAGAAAGATACTCAAACGAGAAATGAAAAGATACACAATTGGAATAGTAAAGATACGCAAACGATGTAAAGATACACAATTGGAATAGTAAAGATACGCAAACGATGTAAAGATACTCAGTTTGAAAGAAACACACTCCCACACTTGCAAAACTCTCAAATACAATAGAAACTCGCATCAGAAGCCTTACAGAAAGATACTCAAACGAGAAATGAAAAGATACACAATTGGAATAGTAAAGATACGCAAACGATGTAAAGATACACAATTGGAATAGTAAAGATATGCAAACGATGTAAAGATACTCAGTTTGAAAGAAACACACTCCCACACTTGCAAAACTCTCAAATTCAATAGAAACTCGCATCCGAAAGCCTTACAGAAAGATACTCAAACGAGAAATGAAAAGATACACAATTGGAATAGTAAAGATACGCAAACGATGTAAAGATACACAATTGGAATAGTAAAGATACGCAAACGATGTAAAGATACTCAGTTTGAAAGAAACACACTCCCACACTTGCAAAACTCTCAAATACAATAGAAACTCGCATCAGAAGCCTTACAGAAAGATACTCAAACGAGAAATGAAAAGATACACAATTGGAATAGTAAAGATACGCAAACGATGTAAAGATACACAATTGGAATAGTAAAGATACGCAAACGATGTAAAGATACTCAGTTTGAAAGAAACACACTCCCACACTTGCAAAACTCTCAAATTCAATAGAAACTCGCATCAGAAGCCTTACAGAAAGATACTCAAACGAGAAATGAAAAGATACACAATTGGAATAGTAAAGATACGCAAACGATGTAAAGATACTCAGTTTGAAAGAAACACACTCCCACACTTGCAAAACTCTCAAATACAATAGAAACTCGCATCAGAAGCCTTACAGAAAGATACTCAAACGAGAAATGAAAAGATACACAATTGGAATAGTAAAGATACGCAAACGATGTAAAGATACACAATTGGAATAGTAAAGATACGCAAACGATGTAAAGATACTCAGTTTGAAAGAAACACACTCCCACACTTGCAAAACTCTCAAATACAATAGAAACTCGCATCAGAAGCCTTACAGAAAGATACTCAAACGAGAAATGAAAAGATACACAATTGGAATAGTAAAGATACGCAAACGATGTAAAGATACACAATTGGAATAGTAAAGATATGCAAACGATGTAAAGATACTCAGTTTGAAAGAAACACACTCCCACACTTGCAAAACTCTCAAATTCAATAGAAACTCGCATCCGAAAGCCTTACAGAAAGATACTCAAACGAGAAATGAAAAGATACACAATTGGAATAGTAAAGATACGCAAACGATGTAAAGATACACAATTGGAATAGTAAAGATACGCAAACGATGTAAAGATACTCAGTTTGAAAGAAACACACTCCCACACTTGCAAAACTCTCAAATTCAATAGAAACTCGCATCCGAAAGCCTTACAGAAAGATACTCAAACGAGAAATGAAACGATACACAATTGGAATAGTAAAGATACGCAAACGATGTAAAGATACTCAGTTTGAAAGAAACACACTCCCACACTTGCAAAACTCTCAAATACAATAGAAACTCGCATCAGAAGCCTTACAGAAAGATACTCAAACGAGAAATGAAAAGATACACAATTGGAATAGTAAAGATACGCAAACGATGTAAAGATACACAATTGGAATAGTAAAGATACGCAAACGATGTAAAGATACTCAGTTTGAAAGAAACACACTCCCACACTTGCAAAACTCTCCAATACAATAGAAACTCGCATCAGAAGTGTTACAGAAAGATACTCAAACGAGAAATGAAAAGATACACAATTGGAATAGTAAAGATACGCAAACGATGTAAAGATACACAATTGGAATAGTAAAGATACGCAAAGATGTAAAGATACTCAGTTTGAAAGAAACACACTCCCACACTTGCAAAACTCTCAAATACAATAGAAACTCGCATCAGAAGCCTTACAGAAAGATACTCAAACGAGAAATGAAAAGATACACAATTGGAATAGTAAACATACGCAAACGATGTAAAGATACTCAGTTTAAAAGAAACAAACTCCCACACTTGCAAAACTCTCAAATACAATAGAAACTCGCATCAGAAGCCTTACAGAAAGATACTCAAACGAGAAATGAAAAGATACACAATTGGAATAGTAAAGATACGCAAACGATGTAAAGATACACAATTGGAATAGTAAAGATACGCAAACGATGTAAAGATACTCAGTTTGAAAGAAACACACTCCTACACTTGCAAAACTCTCAAATTCAATAGAAACTCGCATCGGAAGCCTTACAGAAAGATACTCAAACGAGAAATGAAAAGATACACAATTGGAATAGTAAAGATACGCAAACGATGTAAAGATACACAATTGGAATAGTAAAGATACGCAAACGATGTAAAGATACTCAGTTTGAAAGAAACACACTCCCACACTTGCAAAACTCTCAAATTCAATAGAAACTCGCATCAGAAGCCTTACAGAAAGATACTCAAACGAGAAATGAAAAGATACACAATTGGAATAGTAAAGATACGCAAACGATGTAAAGATACTCAGTTTGAAAGAAACACACTCCCACACTTGCAAAACTCTCAAATACAATAGAAACTCGCATCAGAAGCCTTACAGAAAGATACTCAAACGAGAAATGAAAAGATACACAATTGGAATAGTAAAGATACGCAAACGATGTAAAGATACACAATTGGAATAGTAAAGATACGCAAACGATGTAAAGATACTCAGTTTGAAAGAAACACACTCCTACACTTGCAAAACTCTCAAATACAATAGAAACTCGCATCAGAAGCCTTACAGAAAGATACTCAAACGAGAAATGAAAAGATACACAATTGGAATAGTAAAGATACGCAAACGATGTAAAGATACACAATTGGAATAGTAAAGATACGCAAACGATGTAAAGATACTCAGTTTGAAAGAAACACACTCCCACACTTGCAAAACTCTCAAATTCAATAGAAACTCGCATCCGAAAGCCTTACCGAAAGATACTCAAACGAGAAATGAAAAGATACACAATTGGAATAGTAAAGATACGCAAACGATCTAAAGATACTCAGTGTGAAAGAAACACACTGCCACACTTGCAAAACTCTCAAATACAATAGAAACTCGCATCAGAAGCCTTACAGAAAGATACTCAAACGAGAAATGAAAAGATACACAATTGGAATAGTAAAGATACGCAAACGATGTAAAGATACACAATTGGAATAGTAAAGATACGCAAACGATGTAAAGATACTCAGTTTGAAAGAAACACACTCCCACACTTGCAAAACTCTCAAATACAATAGAAACTCGCATCAGAAGCCTTACAGAAAGATACTCAAACGAGAAATGAAAAGATACACAATTGGAACAGTAAAGATACGCAAACGATGTAAAGATACACAATTGGAATAGTAAAGATACGCAAACGATGTAAAGATACTCAGTTTGAAAGAAACACACTCCCACACTTGCAAAACTCTCCAATACAATAGAAACTCGCATCAGAAGCGTTACAGAAAGATACTCAAACGAGAAATGAAAAGATACACAATTGGAATAGTAAAGATACGCAAACGATGTAAAGATACACAATTGGAATAGTAAAGATACGCAAACGATGTAAAGATACTCAGTTTGAAAGAAACACACTCCCACACTTGCAAAACTCTCAAATTCAATAGAAACTCGCATCCGAAAGCCTTACAGAAAGATACTCAAACTAGAAATGAAAAGATACACAATTGGAATAGTAAAGATACGCAAACGATGTAAAGATACACAATTGGAATAGTAAAGATATGCAAACGATGTAAAGATACTCAGTTTGAAAGAAACACACTCCCACACTTGCAAAACTCTCAAATTCAATAGAAACTCGCATCCGAAAGCCTTACAGTAAGATACTCAAACTAGAAATGAAAAGATACACAATTGGAATAGTAAAGATACGCAAACGATGTAAAGATACACAATTGGAATAGTAAAGATATGCAAACGATGTAAAGATACTCAGTTTGAAAGAAACACACTCCCACACTTGCAAAACTCTCAAATTCAATAGAAACTCGCATCCGAAAGCCTTACAGAAAGATACTCAAACTAGAAATGAAAAGATACACAATTGGAATAGTAAAGATACGCAAACGATGTAAAGATACACAATTGGAATAGTAAAGATACGCAAACGATGTAAAGATACTCAGTTTGAAAGAAACACACTCCCACACTTGCAAAACTCTCAAATTCAATAGAAACTCGCATCTGAAAGCCTTATAGAAAGATACTCAAACGAGAAATGAAAAGATACACAATTGGAACAGTAAAGATACGCAAACGATGTAAAGATACACAATTGGAATAGTAAAGATACGCAAATGATGTAAAGATACTCAGTTTGAAAGAAACACACTCCCACACTTGCAAAACTCTCAAATACAATAGAAACTCGCATCAGAAGCCTTACAGAAAGATACTCAAACGAGAAATGAAAAGATACACAATTGGAATAGTAAAGATACGCAAACGATGTAAAGATACACAATTGGAATAGTAAAGATACGCAAACGATGTAAAGATACTCAGTTTGAAAGAAACACACTCCCACACTTGCAAAACTCTCAAATACAATAGAAACTCGCATCAGAAGCCTTACAGAAAGATACTCAAACGAGAAATGAAAAGATACACAATTGGAATAGTAAAGATACGCAAACGATGTAAAGATACACAATTGGAATAGTAAAGATACGCAAACGATGTAAAGATACTCAGTTTGAAAGAAACACACTCCCACACTTGCAAAACTCTCCAATACAATAGAAACTCGCATCAGAAGCGTTACAGAAAGATACTCAAACGAGAAATGAAAAGATACACAATTGGAATAGTAAAGATATGCAAACGATGTAAAGATACACAATTCGAATAGTAAAGATACGCAAAGATGTAAAGATACTCAGTTTGAAAGAAACACACTCCCACACTTGCAAAACTCTCAAATACAATAGAAACTCGCATCAGAAGCCTTACAGAAAGATACTCAAACGAGAAATGAAAAGATACACAATTGGAATAGTAAACATACGCAAACGATGTAAAGATACTCAGTTTAAAAGAAACAAACTCCCACACTTGCAAAACTCTCAAATACAATAGAAACTCGCATCAGAAGCCTTACAGAAAGATACTCAAACGAGAAATGAAAAGATACACAATTGGAATAGTAAAGATACGCAAACGATGTAAAGATACTCAGTTTGAAAGAAACACACTCCCACACTTGCAAAACTCTCAAATTCAATAGAAACTCGCATCCGAAAGCCTTACAGAAAGATACTCAAACTAGAAATGAAAAGATACACAATTGGAATAGTAAAGATACGCAAACGATGTAAAGATACACAATTGGAATAGTAAAGATACGCAAACGATGTAAAGATACTCAGTTTGAAAGAAACACACTCCCACACTTGCAAAACTCTCAAATTTAATAGAAACTCGCATCACAAGCCTTACAGAAAGATACTCAAACGAGAAATGAAAAGATACACAATTGGAATAGTAAAGATACGCAAACGATGTAAAGATACACAATTGGAATAGTAAACATACGCAAACGATGTAAAGCTACTCAGTTTAAAAAGAAACACACTCCCACACTTGCAAAACTCTCAAATTCAATAGAAACTCGCATCAGAAAGCCTTACAGAAAGATACTTAAACGAGAAATGAAAAGATACCCAATTGGAATAGTAAAGATACGCAAACGATGTAAAGATACTCAGTGTGAAAGAAACACACTGCCACACTTGCAAAACTCTCAAATACAATAGAAACTCGCATCAGAAGCCTTACAGAAAGATACTCAAACGAGAAATGAAAAGATACACAATTGGAATAGTAAAGATACGCAAACGATGTAAAGATACTCAGTGTGAAAGAAACACACTGCCACACTTGCAAAACTCTCAAATACAATAGAAACTCGCATCTGAAAGCCTTACAGAAAGATACTCAAACGAGAAATGAAAAGATACACAATTGGAACAGTAAAGATACGCAAACGATGTAAAGATACACAATTGGAATAGTAAAGATACGCAAACGATGTAAAGATACTCAGTTTGAAAGAAATACACTCCCACACTTGCAAAACTCTCAAATTCAATAGAAACTCGCATCAGAAGCCTTACAGAAAGATACTCAAACGACAAATGAAAAGATACACAATTGGAATAGTAAAGATACGCAAACGATGTAAAGATACTCAGTTTGAAAGAAACACACTCCCACACTTGCAGAACTCTCAAATTCAATAGAAACTCGCATCTGAAAGCCTTACAGAAAGATACTCAAACGAGAAATGAAAAGATACACAATTGGAATAGTAAAGATACGCAAACGATGTAAAGATACACAATTGGAATAGTAAAGATACGCAAACGATGTAAAGATACTCAGTTTGAAAGAAACACACTCCCACACTTGCAAAACTCTCAAATTCAATAGCAACTCGCATCAGAAGCCTTACCGAGAGATACTCAAACGAGAAATGAAAAGATACACAATTGGAATAGTAAAGATACGCAAACGATGTAAAGATACACAATTGGAATAGTAAAAATACGCAAACGATGTAAAGATACTCAGTTTGAAAGAAACACACTCCCACACTTGCAAAACTCTCAAATTCAATAGAAACTCGCATCCGAAAGCCTTACAGAAAGATACTCAAACTAGAAATGAAAAGATACACAATTGGAATAGTAAAGATACGCAAACGATGTAAAGATACACAATTGGAATAGTAAAGATACGCAAACGATGTAAAGATACTCAGTTTGAAAGAAACACACTCCCACACTTGCAAAACTCTCCAATACAATAGAAACTCGCATCAGAAGCGTTACAGAAAGATACTCAAACGAGAAATGAAAAGATACACAATTGGAATAGTAAAGATACGCAAACGATGTAAAGATACACAATTAGAATAGTAAAGATACGCAAAGATGTAAAGATACTCAGTTTGAAAGAAACACACTCCCACACTTGCAAAACTCTCAAATACAATAGAAACTCGCATCAGAAGCCTTACAGAAAGATACTCAAACGAGAAATGAAAAGATACACAATTGGAATAGTAAACATACGCAAACGATGTAAAGATACTCAGTTTAAAAGAAACAAACTCCCACACTTGCAAAACTCTCAAATACAATAGAAACTCGCATCAGAAGCCTTACAGAAAGATACTCAAACGAGAAATGAAAAGATACACAATTGGAATAGTAAAGATACGCAAACAATGTAAATATACTCAGTTTGAAAGAAACACACTCCCACACTTGCAAAACTCTCAAATTCAATAGAAACTCGCATCCGAAAGCCTTAGAGAAAGATACTCAAACTAGAAATGAAAAGATACACAATTGGAATAGTAAAGATACGCAAACGATGTAAAGATACACAATTGGAATAGTAAAGATACGCAAACGATGTAAAGATACTCAGTTTGAAAGAAACACACTCCCACACTTGCAAAACTCTCAAATTTAATAGAAACTCGCATCAGAAGCCTTACAGAAAGATACTCAAACGAGAAATGAAAAGATACACAATTGGAATAGTAAAGATACGCAAACGATGTAAAGATACACAATTGGAATAGTAAACATACGCAAACGATGTAAAGCTACTCAGTTTAAAAAGAAACACACTCCCACACTTGCAAAACTCTCAAATTCAATAGAAACTCGCATCAGAAAGCCTTACAGAAAGATACTCAAACGAGAAATGAAAAGATACCCAATTGGAATAGTAAAGATACGCAAACGATGTAAAGATACACAATTGGAAAAGTAAAGATACGCAAACGATGTAATGATACTCAGTTTGAAAGAAACACACTCCCACACTTGCAAAACTCTCAAATTCAATAGAAACTCGCATCAGAAGCCTTACAGAAATATACTCAAACGAGAAATGAAAAGATACACAATTGGAATAGTAAAGATACGCAAACGATGTAAAGATACTCAGTTTGAAAGAAACACTCTCCCACACTTGCAAAACTCTCAAATACAATAGAAACTCGCATCAGAAGCAATACAGAAAGATACTCAAACGAGAAATGAAAAGATACACAATTGGAATAGTAAAGATACGCAAACGATGTAAAGATACTCAGTGTGAAAGAAACACACTGCCACACTTGCAAAACTCTCAAATACAATAGAAACTCGCATCAGAAGCCTTACAGAAAGATACTCAAACGAGAAATGAAAAGATACACAATTGGAATAGTAAAGATACGCAAACGATGTAAAGATACACAATTGGAATAGTAAAGATACGCAAACGATGTAAAGATACTCAGTTTGAAAGAAACACACTCCCACACTTGCAAAACTCTCAAATACAATAGAAACTCGCATCAGAAGCCTTACAGAAAGATACTCAAACGAGAAATGAAAAGATACACAATTGGAATAGTAAAGATACGCAAACGATGTAAAGATACACAATTGGAATAGTAAAGATACGCAAACGATGTAAAGATACTCAGTGTGAAAGAAACACACTGCCACACTTGCAAAACTCTCAAATACAATAGAAACTCGCATCAGAAGCCTTACAGAAAGATACTCAAACGAGAAATGAAAAGATACACAATTGGAATAGTAAAGATACGGAAACGATGTAAAGATACACAATTGGAATAGTAAAGCTACGCAAACGATGTAAAGATACTCAGTTTGAAAGAAACACACTCCCACACTTGCAAAACTCTCCAATACAATAGAAACTAGCATCAGAAGTGTTACAGAAAGATACTCAAACGAGAAATGAAAAGATACACAATTGGAATAGTAAAAATACGCAAACGATGTAAAGATACACAATTGGAATAGTAAAGATACGCAAACGATGTAAAGATACTCAGTTTGAAAGAAACACACTCCCACACTTGCAAAACTCTCAAATACAATAGAAACTCGCATCAGAAGCCTTACAGAAAGGTACTCCAACGAGAAATGAAAAGATACACAATTGGAATAGTAAACATACGCAAACGATGTAAAGATACTCAGTTTAAAAAAAACAAACTCCCACACTTGCAAAACTCTCAAATACAATAGAAACTCGCATCAGAAGCCTTACAGAAAGATACTCAAACGAGAAATGAAAAGATACACAATTGGAATAGTAAAGATACGCAAACGATGTAAAGATACTCAGTGTGAAAGAAACACACTCCCACACTTGCAAAACTCTCAAATTTAATAGAAACTCGAATCACAAGCCTTACAGAAAGATACTCAAACGAGAAATGAAAAGATACACAATTGGAATAGTAAAGATACGCAAACGATGTAAAGATACACAATTGGAATAGTAAACATACGCAAACGATGTAAAGCTACTCAGTTTAAAAAGAAACACACTCCCACACTTGCAAAACTCTCAAATTAAATAGAAACTCGCATCAGAAAGCCTTACAGAAAGATACTCAAACGAGAAATGAAAAGATACCCAATTGGAATAGTAAAGATACGCAAACTATGTAAAGATACACAATTGGAAAAGTAAAGATACGCAAACGATGTAAAGATACTCAGTTTGAAAGAAACACACTGCCACACTTGCAAAACTCTCAAATTCAATAGAAACTCGCATCAGAAGCCTTACAGAAATATACTCAAACGAGAAATGAAAAGATACACAATTGGAATAGTAAAGATACGCAAACGATGTAAAGATACTCAGTTTGAAAGAAACACACTCCCACACTTGCAAAACTCTCAAATACAATAGAAACTCGCATCAGAAGCAATACAGAAAGATACTCAAACGAGAATTGAAAGATACACAATTGGAATAGTAAAGATACGCAAACGATGTAAAGATACTCAGTGTGAAAGAAACACACTGCCACACTTGCAAAACTCACAAATACAATAGAAACTCGCATCTGAAGCCTTACAGAAAGATACTCAAACGAGAAATGAAAAGATACACAATTGGAATAGTAAAGATACGCAAACGATGTAAAGATACTCAGTTTGAAAGAAACACACTCCCACACTTGCAAAACTCTCAAATACAATAGAAACTCGCATCAGAAGCCTTACAGAAAGATACTCAAACGAGAAATGAAAAGATACACAATTGGAATAGTAAAGATACGCAAACGATGTAAAGATACACAATTGGAATAGTAAAGATACGCAAACGATGTAAAGATACTCAGTTTGAAAGAAACACACTCCCACACTTGCAAAACTCTCAAATTCAATAGAAACTCGCATCCGAAAGCCTTACAGAAAGATACTCAAACGAGAAATGAAACGATACACAATTGGAATAGTAAAGATACGCAAACGATGTAAAGATACTCAGTTTGAAAGAAACACACTCCCACACTTGCAAAACTCTCAAATACAATAGAAACTCGCATCAGAAGCCTTACAGAAAGATACTCAAACGAGAAATGAAAAGATACACAATTGGAATAGTAAAGATACGCAAACGATGTAAAGATACACAATTGGAATAGTAAAGATACGCAAACGATGTAAAGATACTCAGTTTGAAAGAAACACACTCCCACACTTGCAAAACTCTCCAATACAATAGAAACTCGCATCAGAAGTGTTACAGAAAGATACTCAAACGAGAAATGAAAAGATACACAATTGGAATAGTAAAGATACGCAAACGATGTAAAGATACACAATTGGAATAGTAAAGATACGCAAAGATGTAAAGATACTCAGTTTGAAAGAAACACACTCCCACACTTGCAAAACTCTCAAATACAATAGAAACTCGCATCAGAAGCCTTACAGAAAGATACTCAAACGAGAAATGAAAAGATACACAATTGGAATAGTAAACATACGCAAACGATGTAAAGATACTCAGTTTAAAAGAAACAAACTCCCACACTTGCAAAACTCTCAAATACAATAGAAACTCGCATCAGAAGCCTTACAGAAAGATACTCAAACGAGAAATGAAAAGATACACAATTGGAATAGTAAAGATACGCAAACGATGTAAAGATACACAATTGGAATAGTAAAGATACGCAAACGATGTAAAGATACTCAGTGTGAAAGAAACACACTGCCACACTTGCAAAACTCTCAAATACAATAGAAACTCGCATCAGAAGCCTTACAGAAAGATACTCAAACGAGAAATGAAAAGATACACAATTGGAATAGTAAAGATACGCAAACGATGTAAAGATACACAATTGGAATAGTAAAGATACGCAAACGATGTAAAGATACTCAGTTTGAAAGAAACACACTCCCACACTTGCAAAACTCTCCAATACAATAGAAACTCGCATCAGAAGTGTTACAGAAAGATACTCAAACGAGAAATGAAAAGATACACAATTGGAATAGTAAAAATACGCAAACGATGTAAAGATACACAATTGGAATAGTAAAGATACGCAAACGATGTAAAGATACTCAGTTTGAAAGAAACACACTCCCACACTTGCAAAACTCTCAAATACAATAGAAACTCGCATCAGAAGCCTTACAGAAAGGTACTCCAACGAGAAATGAAAAGATACACAATTGGAATAGTAAACATACGCAAACGATGTAAAGATACTCAGTTTAAAAAAAACAAACTCCCACACTTGCAAAACTCTCAAATACAATAGAAACTCGCATCAGAAGCCTTACAGAAAGTTACTCAAACGAGAAATGAAAAGATACACAATTGGAATAGTAAAGATACGCAAACGATGTAAAGATACTCAGTGTGAAAGAAACACACTCCCACACTTGCAAAACTCTCAAATTTAATAGAAACTCGAATCACAAGCCTTACAGAAAGATACTCAAACGAGAAATGAAAAGATACACAATTGGAATAGTAAAGATACGCAAACGATGTAAAGATACACAATTGGAATAGTAAACATACGCAAACGATGTAAAGCTACTCAGTTTAAAAAGAAACACACTCCCACACTTGCAAAACTCTCAAATTAAATAGAAACTCGCATCAGAAAGCCTTACAGAAAGATACTCAAACGAGAAATGAAAAGATACCCAATTGGAATAGTAAAGATACGCAAACGATGTAAAGATACACAATTGGAAAAGTAAAGATACGCAAACGATGTAAAGATACTCAGTTTGAAAGAAACACACTGCCACACTTGCAAAACTCTCAAATTCAATAGAAACTCGCATCAGAAGCCTTACAGAAATATACTCAAACGAGAAATGAAAAGATACACAATTGGAATAGTAAAGATACGCAAACGATGTAAAGATACTCAGTTTGAAAGAAACACACTCCCACACTTGCAAAACTCTCAAATACAATAGAAACTCGCATCAGAAGCAATACAGAAAGATACTCAAACGAGAAATGAAAAGATACACAATTGGAATAGTAAAGATACGCAAACGATGTAAAGATACTCAGTGTGAAAGAAACACACTGCCACACTTGCAAAACTCTCAAATACAATAGAAACTCGCATCTGAAGCCTTACAGAAAGATACTCAAACGAGAAATGAAAAGATACACAATTGGAATAGTAAAGATACGCAAACGATGTAAAGATACTCAGTTTGAAAGAAACACACTCCCACACTTGCAAAACTCTTAAATACAATAGAAACTCGCATCAGAAGCCTTACAGAAAGATACTCAAACGAGAAATGAAAAGATACACAATTGGAATAGTAAAGATACGCAAACGATGTAAAGATACACAATTGGAATAGTAAAGATACGCAAACGATGTAAAGATACTCAGTTTGAAAGAAACACACTCCCACACTTGCAAAACTCTCAAATTCAATAGAAACTCGCATCTGAAAGCCTTACAGAAAGATACTCAAACGAGAAATGAAACGATACACAATTGGAATAGTAAAGATACGCAAACGATGTAAAGATACTCAGTTTGAAAGAAACACACTCCCACACTTGCAAAACTCTCAAATACAATAGAAACTCGCATCAGAAGCCTTACAGAAAGATACTCAAACGAGAAATGAAAAGATACACAATTGGAATAGTAAAGATACGCAAACGATGTAAAGATACACAATTGGAATAGTAAAGATACGCAAACGATGTAAAGATACTCAGTTTGAAAGAAACACACTCCCACACTTGCAAAACTCTCCAATACAATAGAAACTCGCATCAGAAGTGTTACAGAAAGATACTCAAACGAGAAATGAAAAGATACACAATTGGAATAGTAAAGATACGCAAACGATGTAAAGATACACAATTGGAATAGTAAAGATACGCAAAGATGTAAAGATACTCAGTTTGAAAGAAACACACTCCCACACTTGCAAAACTCTCAAATACAATAGAAACTCGCATCAGAAGCCTTACAGAAAGATACTCAAACGAGAAATGAAAAGATACACAATTGGAATAGTAAACATACGCAAACGATGTAAAGATACTCAGTTTAAAAGAAACAAACTCCCACACTTGCAAAACTCTCAAATACAATAGAAACTCGCATCAGAAGCCTTACAGAAAGATACTCAAACGAGAAATGAAAAGATACACAATTGGAATAGTAAACATACGCAAACGATGTAAAGATACTCAGTTTAAAAGAAACAAACTCCCACACTTGCAAAACTCTCAAATACAATAGAAACTCGCATCAGAAGCCTTACAGAAAGATACTCAAACGAGAAATGAAAAGATACACAATTGGAATAGTAAAGATACGCAAACGATGTAAAGATACTCAGTTTGAAAGAAACACACTCCCACACTTGCAAAACTCTCAAATTCAATAGAAATTCGCATCCGAAAGCCTTACAGAAAGATACTCAAACTAGAAATGAAAAGATACACAATTGGAATAGTAAAGATACGCAAACGATGTAAAGATACACAATTGGAATAGTAAAGATACGCAAACGATGTAAAGATACTCAGTTTGAAAGAAACACACTCCCACACTTGCAAAACTCTCAAATTTAATAGAAACTCGCATCACAAGCCTTACAGAAAGATACTCAAACGAGAAATGAAAAGATACACAATTGGAATAGTAAAGATACGCAAACGATGTAAAGATACACAATTGGAATAGTAAACATACGCAAACGATGTAAAGCTACTCAGTTTAAAAAGAAACACACTCCCACACTTGCAAAACTCTCAAATTCAATAGAAACTCGCATCAGAAAGCCTTACAGAAAGATACTTAAACGAGAAATGAAAAGATACCCAATTGGAATAGTAAAGATACGCAAACGATGTAAAGATACACAATTGGAAAAGTAAAGATACGCAAACGATGTAATGATACTCAGTTTGAAAGAAACACACTCCCACACTTGCAAAACTCTTAAATTCAATAGAAACTCGCATCAGAAGCCTTACAGAAATATACTCAAACGAGAAATGAAAAGATACACAATTGGAATAGTAAAGATACGCAAACGAAGTAAAGATACTCAGTTTGAAAGAAACACACTCCCACACTAGCAAAACTCTCAAATACAATAGAAACTCGCATCAGAAGCAATACAGAAAGATACTCAAACGAGAAATGAAAAGATACACAATTGGAATAGTAAAGATACGCAAACGATGTAAAGATACACAATTGGAATAGTAAAGATACGCAAACGATGTAAAGATACTCAGTTTGAAAGAAACACACTCCCACACTTGCAAAACTCTCAAATACAATAGAAACTCGCATCAGAAGCCTTACAGAAAGATACTCAAACGAGAAATGAAAAGATACACAATTGGAATAGTAAAGATACGCAAACGATGTAAAGATACACAATTGGAATAGTAAAGATACGCAAACGATGTAAAGATACTCAGTTTGAAAGAAACACACTCCCACACTTGCAAAACTCTCAAATTCAATAGAAACTCGCATCCGAAAGCCTTACAGAAAGATACTCAAACGAGAAATGAAACGATACACAATTGGAATAGTAAAGATACGCAAACGATGTAAAGATACTCAGTTTGAAAGAAACACACTCCCACACTTGCAAAACTCTCAAATACAATAGAAACTCGCATCAGAAGCCTTACAGAAAGTTACTCAAACGAGAAATGAAAAGATACACAATTGGAATAGTAAAGATACGCAAACGATGTAAAGATACTCAGTGTGAAAGAAACACACTCCCACACTTGCAAAACTCTCAAATTTAATAGAAACTCGAATCACAAGCCTTACAGAAAGATACTCAAACGAGAAATGAAAAGATACACAATTGGAATAGTAAAGATACGCAAACGATGTAAAGATACACAATTGGAATAGTAAACATACGCAAACGATGTAAAGCTACTCAGTTTAAAAAGAAACACACTCCCACACTTGCAAAACTCTCAAATTAAATAGAAACTCGCATCAGAAAGCCTTACAGAAAGATACTCAAACGAGAAATGAAAAGATACCCAATTGGAATAGTAAAGATACGCAAACGATGTAAAGATACACAATTGGAATAGTAAAGATACGCAAACGATGTAAAGATACTCAGTTTGAAAGAAACACACTGCCACACTTGCAAAACTCTCAAATTCAATAGAAACTCGCATCAGAAGCCTTACAGAAATATACTCAAACGAGAAATGAAAAGATACACAATTGGAATAGTAAAGATACGCAAACGATGTAAAGATACTCAGTTTGAAAGAAACACACTCCCACACTTGCAAAACTCTCAAATACAATAGAAACTCGCATCAGAAGCAATACAGAAAGATACTCAAACGAGAAATGAAAAGATACACAATTGGAATAGTAAAGATACGCAAACGATGTAAAGATACTCAGTTTGAAAGAAACACACTGCCACACTTGCAAAACTCTCAAATACAATAGAAACTCGCATCTGAAGCCTTACAGAAAGATACTCAAACGAGAAATGAAAAGATACACAATTGGAATAGTAAAGATACGCAAACGATGTAAAGATACTCAGTTTGAAAGAAACACACTCCCACACTTGCAAAACTCTTAAATACAATAGAAACTCGCATCAGAAGCCTTACAGAAAGATACTCAAACGAGAAATGAAAAGATACACAATTGGAATAGTAAAGATACGCAAACGATGTAAAGATACACAATTGGAATAGTAAAGATACGCAAACGATGTAAAGATACTCAGTTTGAAAGAAACACACTCCCACACTTGCAAAACTCTCAAATTCAATAGAAACTCGCATCCGAAAGCCTTACAGAAAGATACTCAAACGAGAAATGAAACGATACACAATTGGAATAGTAAAGATACGCAAACGATGTAAAGATACTCAGTTTGAAAGAAACACACTCCCACACTTGCAAAACTCTCAAATACAATAGAAACTCGCATCAGAAGCCTTACAGAAAGATACTCAAACGAGAAATGAAAAGATACACAATTGGAATAGTAAAGATACGCAAACGATGTAAAGATACACAATTGGAATAGTAAAGATACGCAAACGATGTAAAGATACTCAGTTTGAAAGAAACACACTCCCACACTTGCAAAACTCTCCAATACAATAGAAACTCGCATCAGAAGTGTTACAGAAAGATACTCAAACGAGAAATGAAAAGATACACAATTGGAATAGTAAAGATACGCAAACGATGTAAAGATACACAATTGGAATAGTAAAGATACGCAAAGATGTAAAGATACTCAGTTTGAAAGAAACACACTCCCACACTTGCAAAACTCTCAAATACAATAGAAACTCGCATCAGAAGCCTTACAGAAAGATACTCAAACGAGAAATGAAAAGATACACAATTGGAATAGTAAACATACGCAAACGATGTAAAGATACTCAGTTTAAAAGAAACAAACTCCCACACTTGCAAAACTCTCAAATACAATAGAAACTCGCATCAGAAGCCTTACAGAAAGATACTCAAACGAGAAATGAAAAGATACACAATTGGAATAGTAAACATACGCAAACGATGTAAAGATACTCAGTTTAAAAGAAACAAACTCCCACACTTGCAAAACTCTCAAATACAATAGAAACTCGCATCAGAAGCCTTACAGAAAGATACTCAAACGAGAAATGAAAAGATACACAATTGGAATAGTAAAGATACGCAAACGATGTAAAGATACTCAGTTTGAAAGAAACACACTCCCACACTTGCAAAACTCTCAAATTCAATAGAAATTCGCATCCGAAAGCCTTACAGAAAGATACTCAAACTAGAAATGAAAAGATACACAATTGGAATAGTAAAGATACGCAAACGATGTAAAGATACACAATTGGAATAGTAAAGATACGCAAACGATGTAAAGATACTCAGTTTGAAAGAAACACACTCCCACACTTGCAAAACTCTCAAATTTAATAGAAACTCGCATCACAAGCCTTACAGAAAGATACTCAAACGAGAAATGAAAAGATACACAATTGGAATAGTAAAGATACGCAAACGATGTAAAGATACACAATTGGAATAGTAAACATACGCAAACGATGTAAAGCTACTCAGTTTAAAAAGAAACACACTCCCACACTTGCAAAACTCTCAAATTCAATAGAAACTCGCATCAGAAAGCCTTACAGAAAGATACTTAAACGAGAAATGAAAAGATACCCAATTGGAATAGTAAAGATACGCAAACGATGTAAAGATACACAATTGGAAAAGTAAAGATACGCAAACGATGTAATGATACTCAGTTTGAAAGAAACACACTCCCACACTTGCAAAACTCTTAAATTCAATAGAAACTCGCATCAGAAGCCTTACAGAAATATACTCAAACGAGAAATGAAAAGATACACAATTGGAATAGTAAAGATACGCAAACGAAGTAAAGATACTCAGTTTGAAAGAAACACACTCCCACACTTGCAAAACTCTCAAATACAATAGAAACTCGCATCAGAAGCAATACAGAAAGATACTCAAACGAGAAATGAAAAGATACACAATTGGAATAGTAAAGATACGCAAACGATGTAAAGATACACAATTGGAATAGTAAAGATACGCAAACGATGTAAAGATACTCAGTTTGAAAGAAACACACTCCCACACTTGCAAAACTCTCAAATACAATAGAAACTCGCATCAGAAGCCTTACAGAAAGATACTCAAACGAGAAATGAAAAGATACACAATTGGAATAGTAAAGATACGCAAACGATGTAAAGATACACAATTGGAATAGTAAAGATACGCAAACGATGTAAAGATACTCAGTTTGAAAGAAACACACTCCCACACTTGCAAAACTCTCAAATTCAATAGAAACTCGCATCCGAAAGCCTTACAGAAAGATACTCAAACGAGAAATGAAACGATACACAATTGGAATAGTAAAGATACGCAAACGATGTAAAGATACTCAGTTTGAAAGAAACACACTCCCACACTTGCAAAACTCTCAAATACAATAGAAACTCGCATCAGAAGCCTTACAGAAAGATACTCAAACGAGAAATGAAAAGATACACAATTGGAATAGTAAAGATACGCAAACGATGTAAAGATACACAATTGGAATAGTAAAGATACGCAAACGATGTAAAGATACTCAGTTTGAAAGAAACACACTCCCACACTTGCAAAACTCTCCAATACAATAGAAACTCGCATCAGAAGCGTTACAGAAAGATACTCAAACGAGAAATGAAAAGATACACAATTGGAATAGTAAAGATACGCAAACGATGTAAAGATACGCAAAGATGTAAAGATACTCAGTTTGAAAGAAACACACTCCCACACTTGCAAAACTCTCAAATACAATAGAAACTCGCATCAGAAGCCTTACAGAAAGATACTCAAACGAGAAATGAAAAGATACACAATTGGAATAGTAAACATACGCAAACGATGTAAAGATACTCAGTTTAAAAGAAACAAACTCCCACACTTGCAAAACTCTCAAATACAATAGAAACTCGCATCAGAAGCCTTACAGAAAGATACTCAAACGAGAAATGAAAAGATACACAATTGGAATAGTAAAGATACGCAAACGATGTAAAGATACTCAGTTTGAAAGAAACACACTCCCACACTTGCAAAACTCTCAAATTCAATAGAAACTCGCATTCGAAAGCCTTACAGAAAGATACTCAAACGAGAAATGAAAAGATACACAATTGGAATAGTAAAGATACGCAAACGATGTAAAGATACACAATTGGAATAGTAAACATACGCAAACGATGTAAAGCTAGTCAGTTTAAAAAGAAACACACTCCCACACTTGCAAAACTCTCAAATTAAATAGAAACTCGCATCATAAAGCCTTACAGAAAGATACTCAAACGAGAAATGAAAAGATACCCAATTGGAATAGTAAGGATACGCAAACGATGTAAAGATACACAATTGGAAAAGTAAAGATACGCAAACGATGTAAAGATACTCAGTTTGAAAGAAACACACTCCCACACTTGCAAAACTCTCCAATACAATAGAAACTCGCATCAGAAGCGTTACAGAAAGATACTCAAACGAGAAATGAAAAGATACACAATTGGAATAGTAAAGATACGCAAACGATGTAAAGATACACAATTGGAATAGTAAAGATACGCAAAGATGTAAAGATACTCAGTTTGAAAGAAACACACTCCCACACTTGCAAAACTCTCAAATATAATAGAAACTCGCATCAGAAGCCTTACAGAAAGATAATCAAACGAGAAATGAAAAGATACACAATTGGAATAGTAAACTTACGCAAACGATGTAAAGATACTCAGTTTAAAAGAAACAAACTCCCACACTTGCAAAACTCTCAAATACAATAGAAACTCGCATCAGAAGCCTTACAGAAAGATACTCAAACGAGAAATGAAAAGATACACAATTGGAATAGTAAAGATACGCAAACGATGTAAAGATACTCAGTTTGAAAGAAACACACTCCCACACTTGCAAAACTCTCAAATTCAATAGAAACTCGCATCCGAAAGCCTTACAGAAAGATACTCAAACGAGAAATGAAAAGATACACAATTGGAATAGTAAACATACGCAAACGATGTAAAGATACACAATTGGAATAGTAAAGATACGCAAACGATGTAAAGATACTCAGTTTGAAAGAAACACACTCCCACACTTGCAAAACTCTCAAATTCAATAGAAACTCGCATCCGAAAGCCTTATAGAAAGATACTCAAACGAGAAATGAAAAGATACACAATTGGAATAGTAAAGATACGCAAACGATGTAAAGATACTCAGTTTGAAAGAAACACACTCCCACACTTGCAAAACTCTCAAATACAATAGAAACTCGCATCAGAAGCCTTACAGAAAGATACTCAAACGAGAAATGAAAAGATACACAATTGGAATAGTAAAGATACGCAAACGATGTAAAGATACACAATTGGAATAGTAAAGATACGCAAACGATGTAAAGATACTCAGTTTGAAAGAAACACACTCCCACACTTGCAAAACTCTCCAATACAATAGAAACTCGCATCAGAAGCGTTACAGAAAGATACTCAAACGAGAAATGAAAAGATACACAATTGGAATAGTAAAGATACGCAAACGATGTAAAGATACACAATTGGAATAGTAAAGATACGCAAAGATGTAAAGATACTCAGTTTGAAAGAAACACACTCCCACACTTGCAAAACTCTCAAATACAATAGAAACTCGCATCAGAAGCCTTACAGAAAGATACTCAAACGAGAAATGAAAAGATACACAATTGGAATAGTAAACATACGCAAACGATGTAAAGATACTCAGTTTAAAAGAAACAAACTCCCACACTTGCAAAACTCTCAAATACAATAGAAACTCGCATCAGAAGCCTTACAGAAAGATACTCAAACGAGAAATGAAAAGATACACAATTGGAATAGTAAAGATACGCAAACGATGTAAAGATACTCAGTTTGAAAGAAACACACTCCCACACTTGCAAAACTCTCAAATTCAATAGAAACTCGCATCCGAAAGCCTTACAGAAAGATACTCAAACTAGAAATGAAAAGATACACAATTGGAATAGTAAAGATACGCAAACGATGTAAAGATACACAATTGGAATAGTAAAGATACGCAAACGATGTAAAGATACTCAGTTTGAAAGAAACACACTCCCACACTTGCAAAACTCTCAAATTTAATAGAAACTCGCATCACAAGCCTTACAGAAAGATACTCAAACGAGAAATGAAAAGATACACAATTGGAATAGTAAAGATACGCAAACGATGTAAAGATACACAATTGGAATAGTAAAGATACGCAAACGATGTAAAGCTACTCAGTTTAAAAAGAAACACACTCCCACACTTGCAAAACTCTCAAATTCAATAGAAACTCGCATCAGAAAGCCTTACAGAAAGATACTTAAACGAGAAATGAAAAGATACCCAATTGGAATAGTAAAGATACGCAAACGATGTAAAGATACACAATTGGAAAAGTAAAGATACGCAAACGATGTAATGATACTCAGTTTGAAAGAAACACACTCCCACACTTGCAAAACTCTTAAATTCAATAGAAACTCGCATCAGAAGCCTTACAGAAATATACTCAAACGAGAAATGAAAAGATACACAATTGGAATAGTAAAGATACGCAAACGATGTAAAGATACTCAGTTTGAAAGAAACACACTCCCACACTTGCAAAACTCTCAAATACAATAGAAACTCGCATCAGAAGCAATACAGAAAGATACTCAAACGAGAAATGAAAAGATACACAATTGGAATAGTAAAGATACGCAAACGATGTAAAGATACACAATTGGAATAGTAAAGATACGCAAAGATGTAAAGATACTCAGTTTGAAAGAAACACACTCCCACACTTGCAAAACTCTCAAATACAATAGAAACTCGCATCAGAAGCCTTACAGAAAGATACTCAAACGAGAAATGAAAAGATACACAATTGGAATAGTAAACATACGCAAACGATGTAAAGATACTCAGTTTAAAAGAAACAAACTCCCACACTTGCAAAACTCTCAAATACAATAGAAACTCGCATCAGAAGCCTTACAGAAAGATACTCAAACGAGAAATGAAAAGATACACAATTGGAATAGTAAAGATACGCAAACGATGTAAAGATACTCAGTTTGAAAGAAACACACTCCCACACTTGCAAAACTCTCAAATTCAATAGAAACTCGCATTCGAAAGCCTTACAGAAAGATACTCAAACGAGAAATGAAAAGATACACAATTGGAATAGTAAACATACGCAAACGATGTAAAGATACACAATTGGAATAGTAAACATACGCAAACGATGTAAAGCTAGTCAGTTTAAAAAGAAACACACTCCCACACTTGCAAAACTCTCAAATTAAATAGAAACTCGCATCATAAAGCCTTACAGAAAGATACTCAAACGAGAAATGAAAAGATACCCAATTGGAATAGTAAGGATACGCAAACGATGTAAAGATACACAATTGGAAAAGTAAAGATACGCAAACGATGTAAAGATACTCAGTTTGAAAGAAACACACTCCCACACTTGCAAAACTCTCCAATACAATAGAAACTCGCATCAGAAGCGTTACAGAAAGATACTCAAACGAGAAATGAAAAGATACACAATTGGAATAGTAAAGATACGCAAACGATGTAAAGATACACAATTGGAATAGTAAAGATACGCAAAGATGTAAAGATACTCAGTTTGAAAGAAACACACTCCCACACTTGCAAAACTCTCAAATATAATAGAAACTCGCATCAGAAGCCTTACAGAAAGATACTCAAACGAGAAATGAAAAGATACACAATTGGAATAGTAAACTTACGCAAACGATGTAAAGATACTCAGTTTAAAAGAAACAAACTCCCACACTTGCAAAACTCTCAAATACAATAGAAACTCGCATCAGAAGCCTTACAGAAAGATACTCAAACGAGAAATGAAAAGATACACAATTGGAATAGTAAAGATACGCAAACGATGTAAAGATACTCAGTTTGAAAGAAACACACTCCCACACTTGCAAAACTCTCAAATTCAATAGAAACTCGCATCCGAAAGCCTTACAGAAAGATACTCAAACTAGAAATGAAAAGATACACAATTGGAATAGTAAAGATACGCAAACGATGTAAAGATACACAATTGGAATAGTAAAGATACGCAAACGATGTAAAGATACTCAGTTTGAAAGAAACACACTCCCACACTTGCAAAACTCTCAAATTTAATAGAAACTCGCATCACAAGCCTTACAGAAAGATACTCAAACGAGAAATGAAAAGATACACAATTGGAATAGTAAAGATACGCAAACGATGTAAAGATACACAATTGGAATAGTAAACATACGCAAACGATGTAAAGCTACTCAGTTTAAAAAGAAACACACTCCCACACTTGCAAAACTCTCAAATTCAATAGAAACTCGCATCAGAAAGCCTTACAGAAAGATACTCAAACGAGAAATGAAAAGATACCCAATTGGAATAGTAAAAATACGCAAACAATGTAAAGATACACAATTGGAATAGTAAAGATACGCAAACGATGTAAAGATACTCAGTTTGAAAGAAACACACTCCCACACTTGCAAAACTCTCAAATTCAATAGAAACTCGCATTCGAAAGGCTTACAGAAAGATACTCAAACGAGAAATGAAAAGATACACAATTGGAATAGTAAAGATACGCAAACGATGTAAAGATACTCAGTTTGAAAGAAACACACTCCCACACTTGCAAAACTCTCAAATACAATAGAAACTCGCATCAGAAGCCTTACAGAAATATACTCAAAGGAGAAATGAAAAGATACACAATTGGAATAGTAAAGATACGCAAACGATGTAAAGATACTCAGTTTGAAAGAAACACACTCCCACACTTGCAAAACTCTCAAATACAATAGAAACTCGCATCAGAAGCAATACAGAAAGATACTCAAACGAGAAATGAAAAGATACACAATTGGAATAGTAAAGATACGCAAACGATGTAAAGATACACAATTGGAATAGTAAAGATACGCAAACGATGTAAAGATACTCAGTTTGAAAGAAACACACTCCCACACTTGCAAAACTCTCAAATACAATAGAAACTCGCATCAGAAGCCTTACAGAAAGATACTCAAACGAGAAATGAAAAGATACACAATTGGAATAGTAAAGATACGCAAACGATGTAAAGATACTCAGTTTGAAAGAAACACACTCCCACACTTGCAAAACTCTCAAATTCAATAGAAACTCGCATCCGAAAGCCTTACAGAAAGATACTCAAACTAGAAATGAAAAGATACACAATTGGAATAGTAAAGATACGCAAACGATGTAAAGATACACAATTGGAATAGTAAAGATACGCAAACGATGTAAAGATACTCAGTTTGAAAGAAACACACTCCCACACTTGCAAAACTCTCAAATTTAATAGAAACTCGCATCACAAGCCTTACAGAAAGATACTCAAACGAGAAATGAAAAGATACACAATTGGAATAGTAAAGATACGCAAACGATGTAAAGATACACAATTGGAATAGTAAACATACGCAAACGATGTAAAGCTACTCAGTTTAAAAAGAAACACACTCCCACACTTGCAAAACTCTCAAATTCAATAGAAACTCGCATCAGAAAGCCTTACAGAAAGATACTTAAACGAGAAATGAAAAGATACCCAATTGGAATAGTAAAGATACGCAAACGATGTAAAGATACACAATTGGAAAAGTAAAGATACGCAAACGATGTAATGATACTCAGTTTGAAAGAAACACACTCCCACACTTGCAAAACTCTTAAATTCAATAGAAACTCGCATCAGAAGCCTTACAGAAATATACTCAAACGAGAAATGAAAAGATACACAATTGGAATAGTAAAGATACGCAAACGATGTAAAGATACTCAGTTTGAAAGAAACACACTCCCACACTTGCAAAACTCTCAAATACAATAGAAACTCGCATCAGAAGCAATACAGAAAGATACTCAAACGAGAAATGAAAAGATACACAATTGGAATAGTAAAGATACGCAAACGATGTAAAGATACTCAGTTTGAAAGAAACACACTCCCACACTTGCAAAACTCTCAAATACAATAGAAACTCGCATCAGAAGCCTTACAGAAAGATACTCAAACGAGAAATGAAAAGATACACAATTGGAATAGTAAAGATACGCAAACGATGTAAAGATACACAATTGGAATAGTAAAGATACGCAAACGATGTAAAGATACTCAGTTTGAAAGAAACACACTCCCACACTTGCAAAACTCTCCAATACAATAGAAACTCGCATCAGAAGCGTTACAGAAAGATACTCAAACGAGAAATGAAAAGATACACAATTGGAATAGTAAAGATACGCAAACGATGTAAAGATACACAATTGGAATAGTAAAGATACGCAAAGATGTAAAGATACTCAGTTTGAAAGAAACACACTCCCACACTTGCAAAACTCTCAAATACAATAGAAACTCGCATCAGAAGCCTTACAGAAAGATACTCAAACGAGAAATGAAAAGATACACAATTGGAATAGTAAACATACGCAAACGATGTAAAGATACTCAGTTTAAAAGAAACAAACTCCCACACTTGCAAAACTCTCAAATACAATAGAAACTCGCATCAGAAGCCTTACAGAAAGATACTCAAACGAGAAATGAAAAGATACACAATTGGAATAGTAAAGATACGCAAACGATGTAAAGATACTCAGTTTGAAAGAAACACACTCCCACACTTGCAAAACTCTCAAATTCAATAGAAACTCGCATCCGAAAGCCTTACAGAAAGATACTCAAACTAGAAATGAAAAGATACACAATTGGAATAGTAAAGATACGCAAACGATGTAAAGATACACAATTGGAATAGTAAAGATACGCAAACGATGTAAAGATACTCAGTTTGAAAGAAACACACTCCCACACTTGCAAAACTCTCAAATTTAATAGAAACTCGCATCACAAGCCTTACAGAAAGATACTCAAACGAGAAATGAAAAGATACACAATTGGAATAGTAAAGATACGCAAACGATGTAAAGATACACAATTGGAATAGTAAACATACGCAAACGATGTAAAGCTACTCAGTTTAAAAAGAAACACACTCCCACACTTGCAAAACTCTCAAATTCAATAGAAACTCGCATCAGAAAGCCTTACAGAAAGATACTTAAACGAGAAATGAAAAGATACCCAATTGGAATAGTAAAGATACGCAAACGATGTAAAGATACACAATTGGAAAAGTAAAGATACGCAAACGATGTAATGATACTCAGTTTGAAAGAAACACACTCCCACACTTGCAAAACTCTTAAATTCAATAGAAACTCGCATCAGAAGCCTTACAGAAATATACTCAAACGAGAAATGAAAAGATACACAATTGGAATAGTAAAGATACGCAAACGATGTAAAGATACTCAGTTTGAAAGAAACACACTCCCACACTTGCAAAACTCTCAAATACAATAGAAACTCGCATCAGAAGCAATACAGAAAGATACTCAAACGAGAAATGAAAAGATACACAATTGGAATAGTAAAGATACGCAAACGATGTAAAGATACACAATTGGAATAGTAAAGATACGCAAACGATGTAAAGATACTCAGTTTGAAAGAAACACACTCCCACACTTGCAAAACTCTCAAATACAATAGAAACTCGCATCAGAAGCCTTACAGAAAGATACTCAAACGAGAAATGAAAAGATACACAATTGGAATAGTAAACATACGCAAACGATGTAAAGATACACAATTGGAATAGTAAACATACGCAAACGATGTAAAGCTAGTCAGTTTAAAAAGAAACACACTCCCACACTTGCAAAACTCTCAAATTAAATAGAAACTCGCATCATAAAGCCTTACAGAAAGATACTCAAACGAGAAATGAAAAGATACCCAATTGGAATAGTAATGATACGCAAACGATGTAAAGATACACAATTGGAAAAGTAAAGATACGCAAACGATGTAAAGATACTCAGTTTGAAAGAAACACACTCCCACACTTGCAAAACTCTCCAATACAATAGAAACTCGCATCAGAAGCCTTACAGAAAGATACTCAAACGAGAAATGAAAAGATACACAATTGGAATAGTAAAGATACGCAAACGATGTAAAGATACACAATTGGAATAGTAAAGATACGCAAAGATGTAAAGATACTCAGTTTGAAAGAAACACACTCCCACACTTGCAAAACTCTCAAATATAATAGAAACTCGCATCAGAAGCCTTACAGAAAGATACTCAAACGAGAAATGAAAAGATACACAATTGGAATAGTAAACTTACGCAAACGATGTAAAGATACTCAGTTTAAAAGAAACAAACTCCCACACTTGCAAAACTCTCAAATACAATAGAAACTCGCATCAGAAGCCTTACAGAAAGATACTCAAACGAGAAATGAAAAGATACACAATTGGAATAGTAAAGATACGCAAACGATGTAAAGATACACAATTGGAATAGTAAAGATACGCAAACGATGTAAACATACTCAGTTTGAAAGAAACACACTCCCACACATGCAAAACTCTCAAATTCAATAGAAACTCGCATCCGAAAGCCTTATAGAAAGATACTCAAACGAGAAATGAAAAGATACACAATTGGAATAGTAAAGATACGCAAACGATGTAAAGATACTCAGTTTGAAAGAAACACACTCCCACACTTGCAAAACTCTCAAATACAATAGAAACTCGCATCAGAAGCCTTACAGAAAGATACTCAAACGAGAAATGAAAAGATACACAATTGGAATAGTAAAGATACGCAAACGATGTAAAGATACACAATTGGAATAGTAAAGATACGCAAACGATGTAAAGATACTCAGTTTGAAAGAAACACACTCCCACACTTGCAAAACTCTCCAATACAATAGAAACTCGCATCAGAAGCGTTACAGAAAGATACTCAAACGAGAAATGAAAAGATACACAATTGGAATAGTAAAGATACGCAAACGATGTAAAGATACACAATTGGAATAGTAAAGATACGCAAAGATGTAAAGATACTCAGTTTGAAAGAAACACACTCCCACACTTGCAAAACTCTCAAATTTAATAGAAACTCGCATCACAAGCCTTACAGAAAGATACTCAAACGAGAAATGAAAAGATACACAATTGGAATAGTAAAGATACGCAAACGATGTAAAGATACACAATTGGAATAGTAAACATACGCAAACGATGTAAAGCTACTCAGTTTAAAAAGAAACACACTCCCACACTTGCAAAACTCTCAAATTCAATAGAAACTCGCATCAGAAAGCCTTACAGAAAGATACTCAAACGAGAAATGAAAAGATACCCAATTGGAATAGTAAAGATACGCAAACAATGTAAAGATACACAATTGGAATAGTAAAGATACGCAAACGATGTAAAGATACTCAGTTTGAAAGAAACACACTCCCACACTTGCAAAACTCTCAAATTCAATAGAAACTCGCATTCGAAAGCCTTACAGAAAGATACTCAAACGAGAAATGAAAAGATACACAATTGGAATAGTAAAGATACGCAAACGATGTAAAGATACTCAGTTTGAAAGAAACACACTCCCACACTTGCAAAACTCTCAAATACAATAGAAACTCGCATCAGAAGCCTTACAGAAATATACTCAAAGGAGAAATGAAAAGATACACAATTGGAATAGTAAAGATACGCAAACGATGTAAAGATACTCAGTTTGAAAGAAACACACTCCCACACTTGCAAAACTCTCAAATACAATAGAAACTCGCATCAGAAGCAATACAGAAAGATACTCAAACGAGAAATGAAAAGATACACAATTGGAATAGTAAAGATACGCAAACGATGTAAAGATACACAATTGGAATAGTAAAGATACGCAAACGATGTAAAGATACTCAGTTTGAAAGAAACACACTCCCACACTTGCAAAACTCTCAAATACAATAGAAACTCGCATCAGAAGCCTTACAGAAAGATACTCAAACGAGAAATGAAAAGATACACAATTGGAATAGTAAACATACGCAAACGATGTAAAGATACTCAGTTTAAAAGAAACAAACTCCCACACTTGCAAAACTCTCAAATACAATAGAAACTCGCATCAGAAGCCTTACAGAAAGATACTCAAACGAGAAATGAAAAGATACACAATTGGAATAGTAAAGATACGCAAACGATGTAAAGATACACAATTGGAATAGTAAAGATACGCAAACGATGTAAAGATACTCAGTTTGAAAGAAACACACTCCCACACTTGCAAAACTCTCAAATTCAATAGAAACTCGCATCCGAAAGCCTTATAGAAAGATACTCAAACGAGAAATGAAAAGATACACAATTGGAATAGTAAAGATACGCAAACGATGTAAAGATACTCAGTTTGAAAGAAACACACTCCCACACTTGCAAAACTCTCAAATACAATAGAAACTCGCATCAGAAGCCTTACAGAAAGATACTCAAACGAGAAATGAAAAGATACACAATTGGAATAGTAAAGATACGCAAACGATGTAAAGATACACAATTGGAATAGTAAAGATACGCAAACGATGTAAAGATACTCAGTTTGAAAGAAACACACTCCCACACTTGCAAAACTCTCCAATACAATAGAAACTCGCATCAGAAGCGTTACAGAAAGATACTCAAACGAGAAATGAAAAGATACACAATTGGAATAGTAAAGATACGCAAACGATGTAAAGATACACAATTGGAATAGTAAAGATACGCAAAGATGTAAAGATACTCAGTTTGAAAGAAACACACTCCCACACTTGCAAAACTCTCAAATACAATAGAAACTCGCATCAGAAGCCTTACAGAAAGATACTCAAACGAGAAATGAAAAGATACACAATTGGAATAGTAAACATACGCAAACGATGTAAAGATACTCAGTTTAAAAGAAACAAACTCCCACACTTGCAAAACTCTCAAATACAATAGAAACTCGCATCAGAAGCCTTACAGAAAGATACTCAAACGAGAAATGAAAAGATACACAATTGGAATAGTAAAGATACGCAAACGATGTAAAGATACTCAGTTTGAAAGAAACACACTCCCACACTTGCAAAACTCTCAAATTCAATAGAAACTCGCATCCGAAAGCCTTACAGAAAGATACTCAAACTAGAAATGAAAAGATACACAATTGGAATAGTAAAGATACGCAAACGATGTAAAGATACACAATTGGAATAGTAAAGATACGCAAACGATGTAAAGATACTCAGTTTGAAAGAAACACACTCCCACACTTGCAAAACTCTCAAATTTAATAGAAACTCGCATCACAAGCCTTACAGAAAGATACTCAAACGAGAAATGAAAAGATACACAATTGGAATAGTAAAGATACGCAAACGATGTAAAGATACACAATTGGAATAGTAAACATACGCAAACGATGTAAAGCTACTCAGTTTAAAAAGAAACACACTCCCACACTTGCAAAACTCTCAAATTCAATAGAAACTCGCATCAGAAAGCCTTACAGAAAGATACTTAAACGAGAAATGAAAAGATACCCAATTGGAATAGTAAAGATACGCAAACGATGTAAAGATACACAATTGGAAAAGTAAAGATACGCAAACGATGTAATGATACTCAGTTTGAAAGAAACACACTCCCACACTTGCAAAACTCTTAAATTCAATAGAAACTCGCATCAGAAGCCTTACAGAAATATACTCAAACGAGAAATGAAAAGATACACAATTGGAATAGTAAAGATACGCAAACGATGTAAAGATACTCAGTTTGAAAGAAACACACTCCCACACTTGCAAAACTCTCAAATACAATAGAAACTCGCATCAGAAGCAATACAGAAAGATACTCAAACGAGAAATGAAAAGATACACAATTGGAATAGTAAAGATACGCAAACGATGTAAAGATACTCAGTTTGAAAGAAACACACTCCCACACTTGCAAAACTCTCAAATACAATAGAAACTCGCATCAGAAGCCTTACAGAAAGATACTCAAACGAGAAATGAAAAGATACACAATTGGAATAGTAAAGATACGCAAACGATGTAAAGATACACAATTGGAATAGTAAAGATACGCAAACGATGTAAAGATACTCAGTTTGAAAGAAACACACTCCCACACTTGCAAAACTCTCAAATTCAATAGAAACTCGCATCCGAAAGCCTTACAGAAAGATACTCAAACGAGAAATGAAACGATACACAATTGGAATAGTAAAGATACGCAAACGATGTAAAGATACTCAGTTTGAAAGAAACACACTCCCACACTTGCAAAACTCTCAAATACAATAGAAACTCGCATCAGAAGCCTTACAGAAAGATACTCAAACGAGAAATGAAAAGATACACAATTGGAATAGTAAAGATACGCAAACGATGTAAAGATACACAATTGGAATAGTAAAGATACGCAAACGATGTAAAGATACTCAGTTTGAAAGAAACACACTCCCACACTTGCAAAACTCTCCAATACAATAGAAACTCGCATCAGAAGCGTTACAGAAAGATACTCAAACGAGAAATGAAAAGATACACAATTGGAATAGTAAAGATACGCAAACGATGTAAAGATACACAATTGGAATAGTAAAGATACGCAAAGATGTAAAGATACTCAGTTTGAAAGAAACACACTCCCACACTTGCAAAACTCTCAAATACAATAGAAACTCGCATCAGAAGCCTTACAGAAAGATACTCAAACGAGAAATGAAAAGATACACAATTGGAATAGTAAACATACGCAAACGATGTAAAGATACTCAGTTTAAAAGAAACAAACTCCCACACTTGCAAAACTCTCAAATACAATAGAAACTCGCATCAGAAGCCTTACAGAAAGATACTCAAACGAGAAATGAAAAGATACACAATTGGAATAGTAAAGATACGCAAACGATGTAAAGATACTCAGTTTGAAAGAAACACACTCCCACACTTGCAAAACTCTCAAATTCAATAGAAACTCGCATTCGAAAGCCTTACAGAAAGATACTCAAACGAGAAATGAAAAGATACACAATTGGAATAGTAAAGATACGCAAACGATGTAAAGATACACAATTGGAATAGTAAACATACGCAAACGATGTAAAGCTAGTCAGTTTAAAAAGAAACACACTCCCACACTTGCAAAACTCTCAAATTAAATAGAAACTCGCATCATAAAGCCTTACAGAAAGATACTCAAACGAGAAATGAAAAGATACCCAATTGGAATAGTAATGATACGCAAACGATGTAAAGATACACAATTGGAAAAGTAAAGATACGCAAACGATGTAAAGATACTCAGTTTGAAAGAAACACACTCCCACACTTGCAAAACTCTCCAATACAATAGAAACTCGCATCAGAAGCGTTACAGAAAGATACTCAAACGAGAAATGAAAAGATACACAATTGGAATAGTAAAGATACGCAAACGATGTAAAGATACACAATTGGAATAGTAAAGATACGCAAAGATGTAAAGATACTCAGTTTGAAAGAAACACACTCCCACACTTGCAAAACTCTCAAATATAATAGAAACTCGCATCAGAAGCCTTACAGAAAGATACTCAAACGAGAAATGAAAAGATACACAATTGGAATAGTAAACTTACGCAAACGATGTAAAGATACTCAGTTTAAAAGAAACAAACTCCCACACTTGCAAAACTCTCAAATACAATAGAAACTCGCATCAGAAGCCTTACAGAAAGATACTCAAACGAGAAATGAAAAGATACACAATTGGAATAGTAAAGATACGCAAACGATGTAAAGATACTCAGTTTGAAAGAAACACACTCCCACACTTGCAAAACTCTCCAATACAATAGAAACTCGCATCAGAAGCGTTACAGAAAGATACTCAAACGAGAAATGAAAAGATACACAATTGGAATAGTAAAGATACGCAAACGATGTAAAGATACACAATTGGAATAGTAAAGATACGCAAAGATGTAAAGATACTCAGTTTGAAAGAAACACACTCCCACACTTGCAAAACTCTCAAATACAATAGAAACTCGCATCAGAAGCCTTACAGAAAGATACTCAAACGAGAAATGAAAAGATACACAATTGGAATAGTAAACATACGCAAACGATGTAAAGATACTCAGTTTAAAAGAAACAAACTCCCACACTTGCAAAACTCTCAAATACAATAGAAACTCGCATCAGAAGCCTTACAGAAAGATACTCAAACGAGAAATGAAAAGATACACAATTGGAATAGTAAAGATACGCAAACGATGTAAAGATACTCAGTTTGAAAGAAACACACTCCCACACTTGCAAAACTCTCAAATTCAATAGAAACTCGCATCCGAAAGCCTTACAGAAAGATACTCAAACTAGAAATGAAAAGATACACAATTGGAATAGTAAAGATACGCAAACGATGTAAAGATACACAATTGGAATAGTAAAGATACGCAAACGATGTAAAGATACTCAGTTTGAAAGAAACACACTCCCACACTTGCAAAACTCTCAAATTTAATAGAAACTCGCATCACAAGCCTTACAGAAAGATACTCAAACGAGAAATGAAAAGATACACAATTGGAATAGTAAAGATACGCAAACGATGTAAAGATACACAATTGGAATAGTAAACATACGCAAACGATGTAAAGCTACTCAGTTTAAAAAGAAACACACTCCCACACTTGCAAAACTCTCAAATTCAATAGAAACTCGCATCAGAAAGCCTTACAGAAAGATACTCAAACGAGAAATGAAAAGATACCCAATTGGAATAGTAAAGATACGCAAACAATGTAAAGATACACAATTGGAATAGTAAAGATACGCAAACGATGTAAAGATACTCAGTTTGAAAGAAACACACTCCCACACTTGCAAAACTCTCAAATTCAATAGAAACTCGCATTCGAAAGCCTTACAGAAAGATACTCAAACGAGAAATGAAAAGATACACAATTGGAATAGTAAAGATACGCAAACGATGTAAAGATACACAATTGGAATAGTAAACATACGCAAACGATGTAAAGCTAGTCAGTTTAAAAAGAAACACACTCCCACACTTGCAAAACTCTCAAATTAAATAGAAACTCGCATCATAAAGCCTTACAGAAAGATACTCAAACGAGAAATGAAAAGATACCCAATTGGAATAGTAATGATACGCAAACGATGTAAAGATACACAATTGGAAAAGTAAAGATACGCAAACGATGTAAAGATACTCAGTTTGAAAGAAACACACTCCCACACTTGCAAAACTCTCCAATACAATAGAAACTCGCATCAGAAGCGTTACAGAAAGATACTCAAACGAGAAATGAAAAGATACACAATTGGAATAGTAAAGATACGCAAACGATGTAAAGATACACAATTGGAATAGTAAAGATACGCAAAGATGTAAAGATACTCAGTTTGAAAGAAACACACTCCCACACTTGCAAAACTCTCAAATTCAATAGAAACTCGCATCCGAAAGCCTTACAGAAAGATACTCAAACTAGAAATGAAAAGATACACAATTGGAATAGTAAAGATACGCAAACGATGTAAAGATACACAATTGGAATAGTAAAGATACGCAAAGATGTAAAGATACTCAGTTTGAAAGAAACACACTCCCACACTTGCAAAACTCTCAAATACAATAGAAACTCGCATCAGAAGCAATACAGAAAGATACTCAAACGAGAAATGAAAAGATACACAATTGGAATAGTAAAGATACGCAAACGATGTAAAGATACACAATTGGAATAGTAAAGATACGCAAACGATGTAAAGATACTCAGTTTGAAAGAAACACACTCCCACACTTGCAAAACTCTCAAATTCAATAGAAACTCGCATCCGAAAGCCTTACAGAAAGATACTCAAACGAGAAATGAAACGATACACAATTGGAATAGTAAAGATACGCAAACGATGTAAAGATACTCAGTTTGAAAGAAACACACTCCCACACTTGCAAAACTCTCAAATACAATAGAAACTCGCATCAGAAGCCTTACAGAAAGATACTCAAACGAGAAATGAAAAGATACACAATTGGAATAGTAAAGATACGCAAACGATGTAAAGATACACAATTGGAATAGTAAAGATACGCAAACGATGTAAAGATACTCAGTTTGAAAGAAACACACTCCCACACTTGCAAAACTCTCCAATACAATAGAAACTCGCATCAGAAGCGTTACAGAAAGATACTCAAACGAGAAATGAAAAGATACACAATTGGAATAGTAAAGATACGCAAACGATGTAAAGATACACAATTGGAATAGTAAAGATACGCAAAGATGTAAAGATACTCAGTTTGAAAGAAACACACTCCCACACTTGCAAAACTCTCAAATACAATAGAAACTCGCATCAGAAGCCTTACAGAAAGATACTCAAACGAGAAATGAAAAGATACACAATTGGAATAGTAAACATACGCAAACGATGTAAAGATACTCAGTTTAAAAGAAACAAACTCCCACACTTGCAAAACTCTCAAATACAATAGAAACTCGCATCAGAAGCCTTACAGAAAGATACTCAAACGAGAAATGAAAAGATACACAATTGGAATAGTAAAGATACGCAAACGATGTAAAGATACTCAGTTTGAAAGAAACACACTCCCACACTTGCAAAACTCTCAAATTCAATAGAAACTCGCATTCGAAAGCCTTACAGAAAGATACTCAAACGAGAAATGAAAAGATACACAATTGGAATAGTAAAGATACGCAAACGATGTAAAGATACACAATTGGAATAGTAAACATACGCAAACGATGTAAAGCTAGTCAGTTTAAAAAGAAACACACTCCCACACTTGCAAAACTCTCAAATTAAATAGAAACTCGCATCATAAAGCCTTACAGAAAGATACTCAAACGAGAAATGAAAAGATACCCAATTGGAATAGTAATGATACGCAAACGATGTAAAGATACACAATTGGAAAAGTAAAGATACGCAAACGATGTAAAGATACTCAGTTTGAAAGAAACACACTCCCACACTTGCAAAACTCTCCAATACAATAGAAACTCGCATCAGAAGCGTTACAGAAAGATACTCAAACGAGAAATGAAAAGATACACAATTGGAATAGTAAAGATACGCAAACGATGTAAAGATACACAATTGGAATAGTAAAGATACGCAAAGATGTAAAGATACTCAGTTTGAAAGAAACACACTCCCACACTTGCAAAACTCTCAAATATAATAGAAACTCGCATCAGAAGCCTTACAGAAAGATACTCAAACGAGAAATGAAAAGATACACAATTGGAATAGTAAACTTACGCAAACGATGTAAAGATACTCAGTTTAAAAGAAACAAACTCCCACACTTGCAAAACTCTCAAATACAATAGAAACTCGCATCAGAAGCCTTACAGAAAGATACTCAAACGAGAAATGAAAAGATACACAATTGGAATAGTAAAGATACGCAAACGATGTAAAGATACTCAGTTTGAAAGAAACACACTCCCACACTTGCAAAACTCTCAAATTCAATAGAAACTCGCATCCGAAAGCCTTACAGAAAGATACTCAAACTAGAAATGAAAAGATACACAATTGGAATAGTAAAGATACGCAAACGATGTAAAGATACACAATTGGAATAGTAAAGATACGCAAAGATGTAAAGATACTCAGTTTGAAAGAAACACACTCCCACACTTGCAAAACTCTCAAATATAATAGAAACTCGCATCAGAAGCCTTACAGAAAGATACTCAAACGAGAAATGAAAAGATACACAATTGGAATAGTAAACTTACGCAAACGATGTAAAGATACTCAGTTTAAAAGAAACAAACTCCCACACTTGCAAAACTCTCAAATACAATAGAAACTCGCATCAGAAGCCTTACAGAAAGATACTCAAACGAGAAATGAAAAGATACACAATTGGAATAGTAAAGATACGCAAACGATGTAAAGATACTCAGTTTGAAAGAAACACACTCCCACACTTGCAAAACTCTAAAATTCAATAGAAACTCGCATCCGAAAGCCTTACAGAAAGATACTCAAACTAGAAATGAAAAGATACACAATTGGAATAGTAAAGATACGCAAACGATGTAAAGATACACAATTGGAATAGTAAAGATACGCAAACGATGTAAAGATACTCAGTTTGAAAGAAACACACTCCCACACTTGCAAAACTCTCAAATTTAATAGAAACTCGCATCACAAGCCTTACAGAAAGATACTCAAACGAGAAATGAAAAGATACACAATTGGAATAGTAAAGATACGCAAACGATGTAAAGATACACAATTGGAATAGTAAACATACGCAAACGATGTAAAGCTACTCAGTTTAAAAAGAAACACACTCCCACACTTGCAAAACTCTCAAATTCAATAGAAACTCGCATCAGAAAGCCTTACAGAAAGATACTCAAACGAGAAATGAAAAGATACCCAATTGGAATAGTAAAGATACGCAAACAATGTAAAGATACACAATTGGAATAGTAAAGATACGCAAACGATGTAAAGATACTCAGTTTGAAAGAAACACACTCCCACACTTGCAAAACTCTCAAATTCAATAGAAACTCGCATTCGAAAGCCTTACAGAAATATACTCAAACGAGAAATGAAAAGATACACAATTGGAATAGTAAAGATACGCAAACGATGTAAAGATACACAATTGGAATAGTAAAGATACGCAAACGATGTAAAGATACTCAGTTTGAAAGAAACACACTCCCACACTTGCAAAACTCTCAAATACAATAGAAACTCGCATCAGAAGCCTTACAGAAAGATACTCAAACGAGAAATGAAAAGATACACAATTGGAATATTAAAGATACGCAAACGATGTAAAGATACACAATTGGAATAGTAAACATACGCAAACGATGTAAAGCTACTCAGTTTAAAAAGAAACACACTCCCACACTTGCAAAACTCTCAAATTCAATAGAAACTCGCATCAGAAAGCCTTACAGAAAGATACTCAAACGAGAAATGAAAAGATACCCAATTGGAATAGTAAAGATACGCAAACAATGTAAAGATACACAATTGGAATAGTAAAGATACGCAAACGATGTAAAGATACTCAGTTTGAAAGAAACACACTCCCACACTTGCAAAACTCTCCAATACAATAGAAACTCGCATCAGAAGCCTTACAGAAAGATACTCAAACGAGAAATGAAAAGATACACAATTGGAATAGTAAAGATACGCAAACGATGTAAAGATACACAATTGGAATAGTAAAGATACGCAAACGATGTAAAGATACTCAGTTTGAAAGAAACACACTCCCACACTTGCAAAACTCTCAAATTCAATAGAAACTCGCATCCGAAAGCCTTACAGAAAGATACTTAAACGAGAAATGAAAAGATACACAATTGGAATAGTAAAGATACGCAAACGATGTAAAGATACACAATTGGAATAGTAAAGATACGCAAACGATGTAAAGATACTCAGTTTGAAAGAAACACACTCCCACACTTGCAAAACTCTCAAATACAATAGAAACTCGCATCAGAAGCCTTACATAAAGATACTCAAACGAGAAATGAAAAGATACACAATTGGAATAGTAAAGATACGCAAACGATGTAAAGATACTCAGTTTGAAAGAAACACACTCCCACACTTGTAAAACTCTCAAATACAATAGAAACTCGCATCAGAAGCCTTACAGAAAGATACTCAAACGAGAAATGAAAAGATACACAATTGGAATAGTAAAGATACGCAAACGATGTAAAGATACTCAGTTTGAAAGAAACACACTCCCACACTTGCAAAACTCTAAAATTCAATAGAAACTCGCATCAGAAGCCTTACAGAAAGATACTCAAACGAGAAATGAAAAGATACACAATTGGAATAGTAAAGATACGCAAACGATGTAAAGATACACAATTCGAATAGTAAAGATACGCAAACGATGTAAAGATACTCAGTTTAAAAGAAACACACTCCCACACTTGCAAAACTCTCAAATTCAACAGAAACTCGCATCCGAAAGCCTTACAGAAAGATACTCAAACGAGAAATGAAAAGATACACAATTGGAATAGTAAAGATACGCAAACGATGTAAAGATACTCAGTTTGAAAGAAACACACTCCCACACTTGCAAAACTCTCAAATTCAATAGAAACTCGCATCCGAAAGCCTTACAGAAAGATACTCAAACGAGAAATGAAAAGATACACAATTGGAATAGTAAAGATACGCAAACGATGTAAAGATACTCAGTTTGAAAGAAACACACTCCCACACTTGCAAAACTCTCAAATACAATAGAAACTCGCATCAGAAGCCTTACAGAAAGATACTCAAACGAGAAATGAAAAGATACACAATTGGAATAGTAAAGATACGCAAACGATGTAAAGATACACAATTGGAATAGTAAAGATACGCAAACGATGTAAAGATACTCAGTTTGAAAGAAACACACTCCCACACTTGCAAAACTCTCCAATACAATAGAAACTCGCATCAGAAGCCTTACAGAAAGATACTCAAACGAGAAATGAAAAGATACACAATTGGAATAGTAAAGATACGCAAACGATGTAAAGATACACAATTGGAATAGTAAAGATACGCAAAGATGTAAAGATACTCAGTTTGAAAGAAACACACTCCCACACTTGCAAAACTCTCAAATTCAATAGAAACTCGCATCCGAAAGCCTTACAGAAAGATATTCAAACGAGAAATGAAAAGATACACAATTGGAATAGTAAAGATACGCAAACGATGTAAAGATACACAATTGGAATAGTAAAGATACGCAAACGATGTAAAGATACTCAGTTTGAAAGAAACACACTCCCACACTTGCAAAACTCTCAAATACAATAGAAACTCGCATCAGAAGCCTTACATAAAGATACTCAAACGAGAAATGAAAAGATACACAATTGGAATAGTAAAGATACGCAAACGATGTAAAGATACACAATTGGAATAGTAAAGATACGCAAACGATGTAAAGATACTCAGTTTGAAAGAAACACACTCCCACACTTGCAAAACTCTCAAATTCAATAGAAACTCGCATCAGAAAGCCTTACAGAAAGATACTCAAACGAGAAATGAAAAGATACACAATTGGAATAGTAAAGATACGCAAACGATGTAAAGATACTCAGTTTGAAAGAAACACACTCCCACACTTGCAAAACTCTCAAATTCAATAGAAACTCGCATCAGAAGCCTTACAGAAAGATACTCAAACGAGAAATGAAAAGATACACAATTGGAATAGTAAAGATACGCAAACGATGTAAAGATACACAATTGGAATAGTAAAGATACGCAAACGATGTAAAGATACTCAGTTTGAAAGAAACACACTCCCACACTTGCAAAACTCTCCAATACAATAGAAACTCGCATCAGAAGCGTTACAGAAAGATACTCAAACGAGAAATGAAAAGATACACAATTGGAATAGTAAAGATACGCAAACGATGTAAAGATACACAATTGGAATAGTAAAGATACGCAAACGATGTAAAGATACTCAGTTTGAAAGAAACACACTCCCACACTTGCAAAACTCTCAAATACAATAGAAACTCGCATCAGAAGCCTTACAGAAAGATACTCAAACGAGAAATGAAAAGATACACAATTGGAATAGTAAAGATACGCAAACGATGTAAAGATACACAATTGGAATAGTAAAGATACGCAAACGATGTAAAGATACTCAGTTTGAAAGAAACACACTCCCACACTTGCAAAACTCTCCAATACAATAGAAACTCGCATCAGAAGCCTTACAGAAAGATACTCAAACGAGAAATGAAAAGATACACAATTGGAATAGTAAAGATACGCAAACGATGTAAAGATACACAATTGGAATAGTAAAGATACGCAAAGATGTAAAGATACTCAGTTTGAAAGAAACACACTCCCACACTTGCAAAACTCTCAAATTCAATAGAAACTCGCATCCGAAAGCCTTACAGAAAGATATTCAAACGAGAAATGAAAAGATACACAATTGGAATAGTAAAGATACGCAAACGATGTAAAGATACACAATTGGAATAGTAAAGATACGCAAACGATGTAAAGATACTCAGTTTGAAAGAAACACACTCCCACACTTGCAAAACTCTCAAATACAATAGAAACTCGCATCAGAAGCCTTACATAAAGATACTCAAACGAGAAATGAAAAGATACACAATTGGAATAGTAAAGATACGCAAACGATGTAAAGATACACAATTGGAATAGTAAAGATACGCAAACGATGTAAAGATACTCAGTTTGAAAGAAACACACTCCCACACTTGCAAAACTCTCAAATTCAATAGAAACTCGCATCCGAAAGCCTTACAGAAAGATACTCAAACGAGAAATGAAAAGATACACAATTGGAATAGTAAAGATACGCAAACGATGTAAAGATACTCAGTTTGAAAGAAACACACTCCCACACTTGCAAAACTCTCAAATTCAATAGAAACTCGCATCAGAAGCCTTACAGAAAGATACTCAAACGAGAAATGAAAAGATACACAATTGGAATAGTAAAGATACGCAAACGATGTAAAGATACACAATTGGAATAGTAAAGATACGCAAACGATGTAAAGATACTCAGTTTGAAAGAAACACACTCCCACACTTGCAAAACTCTCCAATACAATAGAAACTCGCATCAGAAGCGTTACAGAAAGATACTCAAACGAGAAATGAAAAGATACACAATTGGAATAGTAAAGATACGCAAACGATGTAAATATACACAATTGGAATAGTAAAGATACGCAAAGATGTAAAGATACTCAGTTTGAAAGAAACACACTCCCACACTTGCAAAACTCTCAAATACAATAGAAACTCGCATCAGAAGCAATACAGAAAGATACTCAAACGAGAAATGAAAAGATACACAATTAGAATAGTAAAGATACGCAAACGATGTAAAGATACACAATTGGAATAGTAAAGATACGCAAACGATGTAAAGATACTCAGTTTGAAAGAAACACACTCCCACACTTGCAAAACTCTCAAATACAATAGAAACTCGCATCAGAAGCCTTACAGAAAGATACTCAAACGAGAAATGAAAAGATACACAATTGGAATAGTAAAGATACGCAAACGATGTAAAGATACACAATTGGAATAGTAAAGATACGCAAACGAAGTAAAGATACTCAGTTTGAAAGAAACACACTCCCACACTTGCAAAACTCTCAAATTCAATAGAAACTCGCATCCGAAAGCCTTACAGAAAGATACTCAAACGAGAAATGAAAAGATACACAATTGGAATAGTAAAGATACGCAAACGATGTAAAGATACTCAGTTTGAAACAAACACACTCCCACACTTGCAAAACTCTTAAATACAATAGAAACTCGCATCAGAAGCCTTACAGAAAGATACTCAAACGAGAAATGAAAAGATACACAATTGGAATAGTAAAGATACGCAAACGATGTAAAGATACACAATTGGAATAGTAAAGATACGCAAACGATGTAAAGATACTCAGTTTGAAAGAAACACACTCCCACACTTGCAAAACTCTCCAATACAATAGAAACTCGCATCAGAAGCGTTACAGAAAGATACTCAAACGAGAAATGAAAAGATACACAATTGGAATAGTAAAGATACGCAAACGATGTAAATATACACAATTGGAATAGTAAAGATACGCAAAGATGTAAAGATACTCAGTTTGAAAGAAACACACTCCCACACTTGCAAAACTCTCAAATACAATAGAAACTCGCATCAGAAGCAATACAGAAAGATACTCAAACGAGAAATGAAAAGATACACAATTGGAATAGTAAAGATACGCAAACGATGTAAAGATACACAATTGGAATAGTAAAGATACGCAAACGATGTAAAGATACTCAGTTTGAAAGAAACACACTCCCACACTTGCAAAACTCTCAAATACAATAGAAACTCGCATCAGAAGCCTTACATAAAGATACTCAAACGAGAAATGAAAAGATACACAATTGGAATAGTAAAGATACGCAAACGATGTAAAGATACACAATTGGAATAGTAAAGATACGCAAACGATGTAAAGATACTCAGTTTGAAAGAAACACACTCCCACACTTGCAAAACTCTCAAATTCAATAGAAACTCGCATCCGAAAGCCTTACAGAAAGATACTCAAACGAGAAATGAAAAGATACACAATTGGAATAGTAAAGATACGCAAACGATGTAAAGATACTCAGTTTGAAAGAAACACACTCCCACACTTGCAAAACTCTCAAATTCAATAGAAACTCGCATCAGAAGCCTTACAGAAAGATACTCAAACGAGAAATGAAAAGATACACAATTGGAATAGTAAAGATACGCAAACGATGTAAAGATACACAATTGGAATAGTAAAGATACGCAAACGATGTAAAGATACTCAGTTTGAAAGAAACACACTCCCACACTTGCAAAACTCTCCAATACAATAGAAACTCGCATCAGAAGCGTTACAGAAAGATACTCAAACGAGAAATGAAAAGATACACAATTGGAATAGTAAAGATACGCAAACGATGTAAAGATACACAATTGGAATAGTAAAGATACGCAAAGATGTAAAGATACTCAGTTTGAAAGAAACACACTCCCACACTTGCAAAACTCTCAAATACAATAGAAACTCGCATCAGAAGCAATACAGAAAGATACTCAAACGAGAAATGAAAAGATACACAATTAGAATAGTAAAGATACGCAAACGATGTAAAGATACACAATTGGAATAGTAAAGATACGCAAACGATGTAAAGATACTCAGTTTGAAAGAAACACACTCCCACACTTGCAAAACTCTCAAATACAATAGAAACTCGCATCAGAAGCCTTACAGAAAGATACTCAAACGAGAAATGAAAAGATACACAATTGGAATAGTAAAGATACGCAAACGATGTAAAGATACACAATTGGAATAGTAAAGATACGCAAACGAAGTAAAGATACTCAGTTTGAAAGAAACACACTCCCACACTTGCAAAACTCTCAAATTCAATAGAAACTCGCATCCGAAAGCCTTACAGAAAGATACTCAAACGAGAAATGAAAAGATACACAATTGGAATAGTAAAGATACGCAAACGATGTAAAGATACTCAGTTTGAAACAAACACACTCCCACACTTGCAAAACTCTTAAATACAATAGAAACTCGCATCAGAAGCCTTACAGAAAGATACTCAAACGAGAAATGAAAAGATACACAATTGGAATAGTAAAGATACGCAAACGATGTAAAGATACACAATTGGAATAGTAAAGATACGCAAACGATGTAAAGATACTCAGTTTGAAAGAAACACACTCCCACACTTGCAAAACTCTCCAATACAATAGAAACTCGCATCAGAAGCGTTACAGAAAGATACTCAAACGAGAAATGAAAAGATACACAATTGGAATAGTAAAGATACGCAAACGATGTAAATATACACAATTGGAATAGTAAAGATACGCAAAGATGTAAAGATACTCAGTTTGAAAGAAACACACTCCCACACTTGCAAAACTCTCAAATACAATAGAAACTCGCATCAGAAGCAATACAGAAAGATACTCAAACGAGAAATGAAAAGATACACAATTGGAATAGTAAAGATACGCAAACGATGTAAAGATACACAATTGGAATAGTAAAGATACGCAAACGATGTAAAGATACTCAGTTTGAAAGAAACACACTCCCACACTTGCAAAACTCTCAAATACAATAGAAACTCGCATCAGAAGCCTTACATAAAGATACTCAAACGAGAAATGAAAAGATACACAATTGGAATAGTAAAGATACGCAAACGATGTAAAGATACACAATTGGAATAGTAAAGATACGCAAACGATGTAAAGATACTCAGTTTGAAAGAAACACACTCCCACACTTGCAAAACTCTCAAATTCAATAGAAACTCGCATCCGAAAGCCTTACAGAAAGATACTCAAACGAGAAATGAAAAGATACACAATTGGAATAGTAAAGATACGCAAACGATGTAAAGATACTCAGTTTGAAAGAAACACACTCCCACACTTGCAAAACTCTCAAATTCAATAGAAACTCGCATCAGAAGCCTTACAGAAAGATACTCAAACGAGAAATGAAAAGATACACAATTGGAATAGTAAAGATACGCAAACGATGTAAAGATACACAATTGGAATAGTAAAGATACGCAAACGATGTAAAGATACTCAGTTTGAAAGAAACACACTCCCACACTTGCAAAACTCTCCAATACAATAGAAACTCGCATCAGAAGCGTTACAGAAAGATACTCAAACGAGAAATGAAAAGATACACAATTGGAATAGTAAAGATACGCAAACGATGTAAAGATACACAATTGGAATAGTAAAGATACGCAAAGATGTAAAGATACTCAGTTTGAAAGAAACACACTCCCACACTTGCAAAACTCTCAAATACAATAGAAACTCGCATCAGAACCCTTACAGAAAGATACTCAAACGAGAAATGAAAAGATACACAATTGGAATAGTAAAAATACGCAAACGATGTAAAGATACTCAGTTTAAAAGAAACAAACTCCCACACTTGCAAAACTCTCAAATACAATAGAAACTCGCATCAGAAGCCTTACAGAAAGATACTCAAACGAGAAATGAAAAGATACACAATTGGAATAGTAAAGATACGCAAACGATGTAAAGATACTCAGTGTGAAAGAAACACACTCCCACACTTGCAAAACTCTCAAATTAAATAGAAACTCGCATCAGAAAGATACTCAAACGAGAAATGAAAAGATACCCAATTGGAATAGTAAAGATACGCAAACGATGTAAAGATACACAATTGGAATAGTAAAGATACGCAAACGATGTAAAGATACTCAGTTTGAAAGAAACACACTCCCACACTTGCAAAACTCTCCAATACAATAGAAACTCGCATCAGAAGCGTTACAGAAAGATACTCAAACGAGAAATGAAAAGATACACAATTGGAATAGTAAAGATACGCAAACGATGTAAAGATACACAATTGGAATAGTAAAGATACGCAAAGATGTAAAGATACTCAGTTTGAAAGAAACACACTCCCACACTTGCAAAACTCTCAAATACAATAGAAACTCGCATCAGAAGCCTTACAGAAAGATACTCAAACGAGAAATGAAAAGATACACAATTGGAATAGTAACCATACGCAAACGATGTAAAGATACTCAGTTTAAAAGAAACAAACTCCCACACTTGCAAAACTCTCAAATACAATAGAAACTCGCATCAGAAGCCTTACAGAAAGATACTCAAACGAGAAATGAAAAGATACACAATTGGAATAGTAAAGATACGCAAACGATGTAAAGATACTCAGTGTGAAAGAAACACACTCCCACACTTGCAAAACTCTCAAATTTAATAGAAACTCGAATCACAAGCCTTACAGAAAGATACTCAAACGAGAAATGAAAAGATACACAATTGGAATAGTAAAGATACGCAAACGATGTAAAGATACACAATTGGAATAGTAAACATACGCAAACGATGTAAAGCTACTCAGTTTAAAAAGAAACACACTCCCACACTTGCAAAACTCTCAAATTAAATAGAAACTCGCATCATAAAGCCTTACAGAAAGATACTCAAACGAGAAATGAAAAGATACCCAATTGGAATAGTAAAGATACGCAAACGATGTAAAGATACACAATTGGAATAGTAAAGATACGCAAACGATGTAAAGATACTCAGTTTGAAAGAAACACACTCCCACACTTGCAAAACTCTCCAATACAATAGAAACTCGCATCAGAAGCGTTACAGAAAGATACTCAAACGAGAAATGAAAAGATACACAATTGGAATAGTAAAGATACGCAAACGATGTAAAGATACACAATTGGAATAGTAAAGATACGCAAAGATGTAAAGATACTCAGTTTGAAAGAAACACACTCCCACACTTGCAAAACTCTCAAATACAATAGAAACTCGCATCAGAAGCCTTACAGAAAGATACTTAAACGAGAAATGAAAAGATACACAATTGGAATAGTAACCATACGCAAACGATGTAAAGATACTCAGTTTAAAAGAAACAAACTCCCACACTTGCAAAACTCTCAAATACAATAGAAACTCGCATCAGAAGCCTTACAGAAAGATACTCAAACGAGAAATGAAAAGATACACAATTGGAATAGTAAAGATACGCAAACGATGTAAAGATACTCAGTGTGAAAGAAACACACTCCCACACTTGCAAAACTCTCAAATTTAATAGAAACTCGAATCACAAGCCTTACAGAAAGATACTCAAACGAGAAATGAAAAGATACACAATTGGAATAGTAAAGATACGCAAACGATGTAAAGATACACAATTGGAATAGTAAACATACGCAAACGATGTAAAGCTACTCAGTTTAAAAAGAAACACACTCCCACACTTGCAAAACTCTCAAATTAAATAGAAACTCGCATCATAAAGCCTTACAGAAAGATACTCAAACGAGAAATGAAAAGATACCCAATTGGAATAGTAAAGATACGCAAACGATGTAAAGATACACAATTGGAAAAGTAAAGATACGCAAACGATGTAAAGATACTCAGTTTGAAAGAAACACACTCCCACACTTGCAAAACTCTCAAATTCAATAGAAACTCGCATCAGAAGCCTTACAGAAATATACTCAAACGAGAAATGAAAAGATACACAATTGGAATAGTAAAGATACGCAAACGATGTAAAGATACTCAGTTTGAAAGAAACACACTCCCACACTTGCAAAACTCTCAAATACAATAGAAACTCGCATCAGAAGCAATACAGAAAGATACTCAAACGAGAAATGAAAAGATACACAATTGGAATAGTAAAGATACGCAAACGATGTAAAGATACTCAGTGTGAAAGAAACACACTGCCACACTTGCAAAACTCTCAAATACAATAGAAACTCGCATCTGAAGCCTTACAGAAAGATACTCAAACGAGAAATGAAAAGATACACAATTGGAATAGTAAAGATACGCAAACGATGTAAAGATACACAATTAGAATAGTAAAGATACGCAAACGATGTAAAGATACTCAGTTTGAAAGAAACACACTCCCACACTTGCATAACTCTCAAATACAATAGAAACTCGCATCAGAAGTCTTACAGAAAGATACTCAAACGAGAAATGAAAAGATACACAATTGGAATAGTAAAGATACGCAAACGATGTAAAGATACACAATTGGAATAGTAAACATACGCAAACGATGTAAAGCTACTCAGTTTGAAAGAAACACACTCCCACACTTGCAAAACTCTCCAATACAATAGAAACTCGCATCAGAAGCGTTACAGAAAGATACTCAAACGAGAAATGAAAAGATACACAATTGGAATAGTAAAGATACGCAAACGATGTAAAGATACATAATTGGAATAGTAAAGATACGGAAACGATGTAAAGATACTCAGTTTGAAAGAAACACACTCCCACACTTGCAAAACTCTCAAATACAATAGAAACTCGCATCAGAAACCTTACAGAAAGATACTCAAACGAGAAATGAAAAGATACACAATTGGAATAGTAAAGATACGGAAACGATGTAAAGATACTCAGTTTGAAAGAAACACACTCCCACACTTGCAAAACTCTCAAATTTAATAGAAACTCGAATCACAAGCCTTACAGAAAGATACTCAAACGAGAAATGAAAAGATACACAATTGGAATAGTAAAGATACGCAAACGATGTAAAGATACACAATTGGAATAGTAAACATACGCAAACGATGTAAAGCTACTCAGTTTAAAAAGAAACACACTCCCACACTTGCAAAACTCTCAAATTAAATAGAAACTCGCATCAGAAAGCCTTACAGAAAGATACTCAAACGAGAAATGAAAAGATACCCAATTGGAATAGTAAAGATACGCAAACGATGTAAAGATACACAATTGGAATAGTAAAGATACGCAAACGATGTAAAGATACTCAGTTTGAAAGAAACACACTCCCACACTTGCAAAACTCTCCAATACAATAGAAACTCGCATCAGAAGCGTTACAGAAAGATACTCAAACGAGAAATGAAAAGATACACAATTGGAATAGTAAAGATACGCAAACGATGTAAAGATACACAATTGGAATAGTAAAGATACGCAAAGATGTAAAGATACTCAGTTTGAAAGAAACACACTCCCACACTTGCAAAACTCTCAAATACAATAGAAACTCGCATCAGAAGCCTTACAGAAAGATACTCAAACGAGAAATGAAAAGATACACAATTGGAATAGTAAACATACGCAAACGATGTAAAGATACTCAGTTTAAAAGAAACAAACTCCCACACTTGCAAAACTCTCAAATACAATAGAAACTCGCATCAGAAGCCTTACAGAAAGATACTCAAACGAGAAATGAAAAGATACACAATTGGAATAGTAAAAATACGCAAACGATGTAAAAATACTCAGTGTGAAAGAAACACACTCCCACACTTGCAAAACTCTCAAATTTAATAGAAACTCGAATCACAAGCCTTACAGAAAGATACTCAAACGAGAAATGAAAAGATACACAATTGGAATAGTAAAGATACGCAAACGATGTCAAGATACACAATTGGAATAGTAAACATACGCAAACGATGTAAAGCTACTCAGTTTAAAAAGAAACACACTCCCACACTTGCAAAACTCTCAAATTAAATAGAAACTCGCATCAGAAAGCCTTACAGAAAGATACTCAAACGAGAAATGAAAAGATACCCAATTGGAATAGTAAAGATACGCAAACGATGTAAAGATACACAATTGGAAAAGTAAAGATACGCAAACGATGTAAAGATACTCAGTTTGAAAGAAACACACTCCCACACTTGCAAAACTCTCAAATTCAATAGAAACTCGCATCAGAAGCCTTACAGAAATATACTCAAACGAGAAATGAAAAGATACACAATTGGAATAGTAAAGATACGCAAACGATGTAAAGATACTCAGTTTGAAAGAAACACACTCCCACACTTGCAAAACTCTCAAATACAATAGAAACTCCCATCAGAAGCAATACAGAAAGATACTCAAACGAGAAATGAAAAGATACACAATTGGAATAGTAAAGATACGCAAACGATGTAAAGATACTCAGTGTGAAAGAAACACACTGCCACACTTGCAAAACTCTCAAATACAATAGAAACTCGCATCTGAAGCCTTACAGAAAGATACTCAAACGAGAAATGAAAAGATACCCAATTGGAATAGTAAAGATACGCAAACGATGTAAAGATACACAATTGGAATAGTAAAGATACGCAAACGATGTAAAGATACTCAGTTTGAAAGAAACACACTCCCACACTTGCAAAACTCTCCAATACAATAGAAACTCGCATCAGAAGCGTTACAGAAAGATACTCAAACGAGAAATGAAAAGATACACAATTGGAATAGTAAAGATACGCAAACGATGTAAAGATACACAATTGGAATAGTAAAGATACGCAAAGATGTAAAGATACTCAGTTTGAAAGAAACACACTCCCACACTTGCAAAACTCTCAAATACAATAGAAACTCGCATCAGAAGCCTTACAGAAAGATACTCAAACGAGAAATGAAAAGATACACAATTGGAATAGTAAACATACGCAAACGATGTAAAGATACTCAGTTTAAAAGAAACAAACTCCCACACTTGCAAAACTCTCAAATACAATAGAAACTCGCATCAGAAGCCTTACAGAAAGATACTCAAACGAGAAATGAAAAGATACACAATTGGAATAGTAAAAATACGCAAACGATGTAAAAATACTCAGTGTGAAAGAAACACACTCCCACACTTGCAAAACTCTCAAATTTAATAGAAACTCGAATCACAAGCCTTACAGAAAGATACTCAAACGAGAAATGAAAAGATACACAATTGGAATAGTAAAGATACGCAAACGATGTAAAGATACACAATTGGAATAGTAAACATACGCAAACGATGTAAAGCTACTCAGTTTAAAAAGAAACACACTCCCACACTTGCAAAACTCTCAAATTAAATAGAAACTCGCATCAGAAAGCCTTACAGAAAGATACTCAAACGAGAAATGAAAAGATACCCAATTGGAATAGTAAAGATACGCAAACGATGTAAAGATACACAATTGGAAAAGTAAAGATACGCAAACGATGTAAAGATACTCAGTTTGAAAGAAACACAGTCCCACACTTGCAAAACTCTCAAATTCAATAGAAACTCGCATCAGAAGCCTTACAGAAATATACTCAAACGAGAAATGAAAAGATACACAATTGGAATAGTAAAGATACGCAAACGATGTAAAGATACTCAGTTTGAAAGAAACACACTCCCACACTTGCAAAACTCTCAAATACAATAGAAACTCGCATCAGAAGCAATACAGAAAGATACTCAAACGAGAAATGAAAAGATACACAATTGGAATAGTAAAGATACGCAAACGATGTAAAGATACTCAGTGTGAAAGAAACACACTGCCACACTTGCAAAACTCTCAAATACAATAGAAACTCGCATCTGAAGCCTTACAGAAAGATACTCAAACGAGAAATGAAAAGATACACAATTGGAATAGTAAAGATACGCAAACGATGTAAAGATACACAATTAGAATAGTAAAGATACGCAAACGATGTAAAGATACTCAGTTTGAAAGAAACACACTCCCACACTTGCAAAACTCTCAAATTCAATAGAAACTCGCATCCGAAAGCCTTACAGAAAGATACTCAAACGAGAAATGAAAAGATACACAATTGGAATAGTAAAGATACGCAAACGATGTAAAGATACACAATTGGAATAGTAAAGATACGGAAACGATGTAAAGATACTCAGTTTGAAAGAAACACACTCCCACACTTGCAAAACTCTCAAATTCAATAGAAACTCGCATCCGAAAGCCTTACAGAAAGATACTCAAACGAGAAATGAAAAGATACACAATTGGAATAGTAAAGATACGCAAACGATGTAAAGATACTCAGTTTGAAAGAAACACACTCCCACACTTGCAAAACTCTCAAATTCAATAGAAACTCGCATCCGAAAGCCTTACAGAAAGATACTCAAACGAGAAATGAAAAGATACACAATTGGAATAGTAAAGATACGCAAACGATGTAAAGATACACAATTGGAATAGTAAAGATATGCAAACGATGTAAAGATACTCAGTTTGAAAGAAACACACTCCCACACTTGCAAAACTCTCCAATACAATAGAAACTCGCATCAGAAGTGTTACAGAAAGATACTCAAACGAGAAATGAAAAGATACACAATTGGAATAGTAAAAATACGCAAACGATGTAAAGATACACAATTGGAATAGTAAAGATACGCAAACGATGTAAAGATACTCAGTTTGAAAGAAACACACTCCCACACTTGCAAAACTCTCAAATACAATAGAAACTCGCATCAGAAGCCTTACCGAAAGATACTCAAACGAGAAATGAAAAGATACACAATTGGAATAGTAAACATACGCAAACGATGTAAAGATACTCAGTTTAAAAAAAACAAACTCCCACACTTGCAAAACTCTCAAATACAATAGAAACTCGCATCAGAAGCCTTACAGAAAGATACTCAAACGAGAAATGAAAAGATACACAATTGGAATAGTAAAGATACGCAAACGATGTAAAGATACACAATTGGAATAGTAAACATACGCAAACGATGTAAAGCTACTCAGTTTAAAAAGAAACACACTCCCACACTTGCAAAACTCTCAAATTCAATAGAAACTCGCATCAGAAGCCTTACAGAAAGATACTCAAACGAGAAATGAAAAGATACACAATTGGAATAGTAAAGATACGCAAACGATGTAAAGATACACAATTGGAATAGTAAACATACGCAAACGATGTAAAGCTACTCAGTTTAAAAAGAAACACACTCCCACACTTGCAAAACTCTCAAATACAATAGAAACTCGCATCAGAAGCCTTACAGAAAGATACTCAAACGAGAAATGAAAAGATACACAATTGGAATAGTAAAGATACGCAAACGATGTAAAGATACTCAGTGTGAAAGAAACACACTCCCACACTTGCAAAACTCTTAAATTTAATAGAAACTCGCATCACAAGCCTTACAGAAAGATACTCAAACGAGAAATGAAAAGATACACAATTGGAATAGTAAAGATACGCAAACGATGTAAAGATACACAATTGGAATAGTAAACATACGCAAACGATGTAAAGCTACTCAGTTTAAAAAGAAACACACTCCCACACTTGCAAAACTCTCAAATACAATAGAAACTCGCATCAGAAGCCTTACAGAAAGATACTCAAACGAGAAATGAAAATATACACAATTGGAATAGTAAAGATACGCAAACAATGTAAAGATACTCAGTGTGAAAGAAACACACTCCCACACTTGCAAAACTTTCAAATTTAATAGAAACTCGAATCACAAGCCTTACAGAAAGATACTCAAACGAGAAATGAAAAGATACACAATTGGAATAGTAAAGATACGCAAACGATGTAAAGATACTCAGTTTGAAAGAAACACACTCCCACACTTGCAAAACTCTCAAATTCAATAGAAACTCGCATCCGAAAGCCTTACAGAAAGATACTCAAACGAGAAATGAAAAGATACACAATTGGAATAGTAAAGATACGCAAACGATGTAAAGATACACAATTGGAATAGTAAAGATATGCAAACGATGTAAAGATACTCAGTTTGAAAGAAACACACTCCCACACTTGCAAAACTCTCCAATACAATAGAAACTCGCATCAGAAGTGTTACAGAAAGATACTCAAACGAGAAATGAAAAGATACACAATTGGAATAGTAAAAATACGCAAACGATGTAAAGATACACAATTGGAATAGTAAAGATACGCAAACGATGTAAAGATACTCAGTTTGAAAGAAACACACTCCCACACTTGCAAAACTCTCAAATACAATAGAAACTCGCATCAGAAGCCTTACCGAAAGATACTCAAACGAGAAATGAAAAGATACACAATTGGAATAGTAAACATACGCAAACGATGTAAAGATACTCAGTTTAAAAAAAACAAACTCCCACACTTCCAAAACTCTCAAATACAATAGAAACTCGCATCAGAAGCCTTACAGAAAGATACTCAAACGAGAAATGAAAAGATACACAATTGGAATAGTAAAGATACGCAAACGATGTAAAGATACACAATTGGAATAGTAAACATACGCAAACGATGTAAAGCTACTCAGTTTAAAAAGAAACACACTCCCACACTTGCAAAACTCTCAAATTCAATAGAAACTCGCATCAGAAGCCTTACAGAAAGATACTCAAACAAGAAATGAAAAGATACACAATTGGAATAGTAAAGATACGCAAACGATGTAAAGATACACAATTGGAATAGTAAACATACGCAAACGATGTAAAGCTACTCAGTTTAAAAAGAAACACACTCCCACACTTGCAAAACTCTCAAATACAATAGAAACTCGCATCAGAAGCCTTACAGAAAGATACTCAAACGAGAAATGAAAAGATACACAATTGGAATAGTAAAGATACGCAAACGATGTAAAGATACTCAGTGTGAAAGAAACACACTCCCACACTTGCAAAACTCTCAAATTTAATAGAAACTCGCATCACAAGCCTTACAGAAAGATACTCAAACGAGAAATGAAAAGATACACAATTGGAATAGTAAAGATACGCAAACGATGTAAAGATACACAATTGGAATAGTAAACATACGCAAACGATGTAAAGCTACTCAGTTTAAAAAGAAACACACTCCCACACTTGCAAAACTCTCAAATTCAATAGAAACTCGCATCAGAAGCCTTACAGAAAGATACTCAAACGAGAAATGAAAAGATACACTATTGGAATAGTAAAGATACGCAAACGATGTAAAGATACACAATTGGAATAGTAAACATACGCAAACGATGTAAAGCTACTCAGTTTAAAAAAAACACACTCCCACACTTGCAAAACTCTCAAATACAATAGAAACTCGCATCAGAAGCCTTACAGAAAGATACTCAAACGAGAAATGAAAATATACACAATTGGAATAGTAAAGATACGCAAACAATGTAAAGATACTCAGTGTGAAAGAAACACACTCCCACACTTGCAAAACTTTCAAATTTAATAGAAACTCGAATCACAAGCCTTACAGAAAGATACTCAAACGAGAAATGAAAAGATACACAATTGGAATAGTAAAGATACGCAAACGATGTAAAGATACACAATTGGAATAGTAAACATACGCAAACGATGTAAAGCTACTCAGTTTAAAAAGAAACACACTCCCACACTTGCAAAACTCTCAAATTCAATAGAAACTCGCATCAGAAGCCTTACAGAAAGATACTCAAACGAGAAATGAAAAGATACACTATTGGAATAGTAAAGATACGCAAACGATGTAAAGATACTCAGTGTGAAAGAAACACACTCCCACACTTGCAAAACTCTCAAATTTAATAGAAACTCGAATCACAAGCCTTACAGAAAGATACTTAAACGAGAAATGAAAAGATACACAATTGGAATAGTAAAGATACGCAAACGATGTAAAGATACACAATTGGAATAGTAAACATACGCAAACGATGTAAAGCTACTCAGTTTAAAAAGAAACACACTCCCACACTTGCAAAACTCTCAAATTAAATAGAAACTCGCATCAGAAAGCCTTACAGAAAGATACTCAAACGAGAAATGAAAAGATACCCAATTGGAATAGTAAAGATACGCAAACGATGTAAAGATAAACAATTGGAAAAGTAAAGATACGCAAACGATGTAAAGATACTCAGTTTGAAAGAAACACACTCCCACACTTGCAAAACTCTCAAATTCAATAGAAACTCGCATCAGAAGCCTTACAGAAATATACTCAAACGAGAAATGAAAAGATACACAATTGGAATAGTAAAGATACGCAAACGATGTAAAGATACTCAGTTTGAAAGAAACACACTCCCACACTTGCAAAACTCTCAAATACAATAGAAACTCGCATCAGAAGCAATACAGAAAGATACTCAAACGAGAAATGAAAAGATACACAATTGGAATAGTAAAGATACGCAAACGATGTAAAGATACTCAGTGTGAAAGAAACACACTGCCACACTTGCAAAACTCTCAAATACAATAGAAACTCGCATCTGAAGCCTTACAGAAAGATACTCAAACGAGAAATGAAAAGATACACAATTGGAATAGTAAAGATACGCAAACGATGTAAAGATACACAATTAGAATAGTAAAGATACGCAAACGATGTAAAGATACTCAGTTTGAAAGAAACACACTCCCACACTTGCATAACTCTCAAATACAATAGAAACTCGCATCAGAAGCCTTACAGAAAGATACTCAAACGAGAAATGAAAAGATACACAATTGGAATAGTAAAGATACGCAAACGATGTAAAGATACACAATTGGAATAGTAAAGATACGGAAACGATGTAAAGATACTCAGTTTGAAAGAAACACACTCCCACACTTGCAAAACTCTCAAATTCAATAGAAACTCGCATCCGAAAGCCTTACAGAAAGATACTCAAACGAGAAATGAAAAGATACACAATTGGAATAGTAAAGATACGCAAACGATGTAAAGATACTCAGTTTGAAAGAAACACACTCCCACACTTGCAAAACTCTCGAATTCAATAGAAACTCGCATCCGAAAGCCTTACAGAAAGATACTCAAACGAGAAATGAAAAGATACACAATTGGAATAGTAAAGATACGCAAACGATGTAAAGATACACAATTGGAATAGTAAAGATATGCAAACGATGTAAAGATACTCAGTTTGAAAGAAACACACTCCCACACTTGCAAAACTCTCCAATACAATAGAAACTCGCATCCGAAAGCCTTACAGAAAGATACTCAAACGAGAAATGAAAAGATACACAATTGGAATAGTAAAAATACGCAAACGATGTAAAGATACACAATTGGAATAGTAAAGATACGCAAACGATGTAAAGATACTCAGTTTGAAAGAAACACACTCCCACACTTGCAAAACTCTCAAATACAATAGAAACTCGCATCAGAAGCCTTACCGAAAGATACTCAAACGAGAAATGAAAAGATACACAATTGGAATAGTAAACATACGCAAACGATGTAAAGATACTCAGTTTAAAAAAAACAAACTCCCACACTTGCAAAACTCTCAAATACAATAGAAACTCGCATCAGAAGCCTTACAGAAAGATACTCAAACGAGAAATGAAAAGATACACAATTGGAATAGTAAAGATACGCAAACGATGTAAAGATACACAATTGGAATAGTAAACATACGCAAACGATGTAAAGCTACTCAGTTTAAAAAGAAACACACTCCCACACTTGCAAAACTCTCAAATTCAATAGAAACTCGCATCAGAAGCCTTACAGAAAGATACTCAAACGAGAAATGAAAAGATACACTATTGGAATAGTAAAGATACGCAAACGATGTAAAGATACACAATTGGAATAGTAAACATACGCAAACGATGTAAAGCTACTCAGTTTAAAAAGAAACACACTCCCACACTTGCAAAACTCTCAAATACAATAGAAACTCGCATCAGAAGCCTTACAGAAAGATACTCAAACGAGAAATGAAAAGATACACAATTGGAATAGTAAAGATACGCAAACGATGTAAAGATACTGAGTGTGAAAGAAACACACTCCCACACTTGCAAAACTCTCAAATTTAATAGAAACTCGCATCACAAGCCTTACAGAAAGATACTCAAACGAGAAATGAAAAGATACACAATTGGAATAGTAAAGATACGCAAACGATGTAAAGATACACAATTGGAATAGTAAACATACGCAAACGATGTAAAGCTACTCAGTTTAAAAAGAAACACACTCCCACACTTGCAAAACTCTCAAATTCAATAGAAACTCGCATCAGAAGCCTTACAGAAAGATACTCAAACGAGAAATGAAAAGATACACTATTGGAATAGTAAAGATACGCAAACGATGTAAAGATACACAATTGGAATAGTAAACATACGCAAACGATGTAAAGCTACTCAGTTTAAAAAAAACACACTCCCACACTTGCAAAACTCTCAAATACAATAGAAACTCGCATCAGAAGCCTTACAGAAAGATACTCAAACGAGAAATGAAAATATACACAATTGGAATAGTAAAGATACGCAAACAATGTAAAGATACTCAGTGTGAAAGAAACACACTCCCACACTTGCAAAACTTTCAAATTTAATAGAAACTCGAATCACAAGCCTTACAGAAAGATACTCAAACGAGAAATGAAAAGATACACAATTGGAATAGTAAAGATACGCAAACGATGTAAAGATACACAATTGGAATAGTAAACATACGCAAACGATGTAAAGCTACTCAGTTTAAAAAGAAACACACTCCCACACTTGCAAAACTCTCAAATTCAATAGAAACTCGCATCAGAAGCCTTACAGAAAGATACTCAAACGAGAAATGAAAAGATACACTATTGGAATAGTAAAGATACGCAAACGATGTAAAGATACTCAGTGTGAAAGAAACACACTCCCACACTTGCAAAACTCTCAAATTTAATAGAAACTCGCATCACAAGCCTTACAGAAAGATACTCAAACGAGAAATGAAAAGATACACAATTGGAATAGTAAAGAT